>NC_041353.1:24063657-24256157 GCF_004354835.1 Perca flavescens | reverse complement strand
AGGGGGAAGGAGGGAGAAAAGGAGGGAGGAAGACAGAGAAAAGAGAAAGGAGGAGGGAGGCATAGAGAAAGAGAGGGAGGGAGGGAGAGATACAGACAGAGGGAGGGAGGGAGGGACACAGACGGATAAGGAGGGAGTCAGACAGACAGACAGACAGACAGACAGACAGACAGACAGAAGTGGAATGCAAAGGATATAGACTGATGTTTATAGTTATTTTAGTTGAATACTACAGTATTCAAGTGGACTGGCTGTGAAAGGGTTGTCATGGCTACTAAGTGCATGTCTGTGAAAGGGTTGTCATGGCTACTAAGTGCCTGGGGCCGTGTTTGTAGACATGCTTTGATGTCTGTGAGGAGAGCTCTTTAATCTGATCGCAATCGCACCTGGTCTTACTAGGTCTCCTGTAGCACACTGCAGCAATTCAGACACTGAGAGCAAGCTCTCAAATAAAGGCTCAGATCAATCAGATCTCAGTCAAATGACGTCATCCTGAGCACCACAAGTAGGTGAAAGTATGAAGGAGCTGAAACTTTTGGGAGCGGAAGAAGATTTTAAGGATTTGAAGGATGCTCTCATTCACTTCAATGTTAAAGGAACACGCCGACTTATTGGGAATTTAGCTTATTCACCGTAACCCCCAGAGTAAGACAAGTTGATACGTATCATTCTCATCTCCGTGCGTGCTGTAACGCTGTCTGACGGTTCCAGCATTAGCTTAGCCTAGCACAGATCCTGCAGGTAACTGGTTCCAACTAGCCTACTGCTCCGAATTGTGACAAAAGTGACAAAATAACGCCAACATGTTCCTATTTACATGTTGTGATTTGTATAGTCTCAGCGTGTACAAAAAACCACGTAACATGAGACACAGCCATCTTCTAACAGTAAACAAACCGGGAACTATATTCTCAGACAGGCTTGCTGCGAGCATATCACTCCGCAAAAGTACTATATTCTTCCACCTGAGAATATAGTTCCAGGTTTGTTTACAGTTAGAAGACAGCTGTGTCTCATGTTACGTTGTTTTTTGTACACGCTGTGACTCTACAAATCACAACATGTAAATAGGAACATGTTGGCGTTATTTTGTCACTTATTCGGAGCAGTAGGATAACTGGAACCATTCACCTGCATGTTCTGTGCTGGCCTGATGCCGCTGGAGCCGTCAGACAGCGTTACAGCACGCACGGAGATGAGAAGGGTATGTATTGACTTGTCTAACTCTGGGGGTTACGGTGAATAAGCTAAATTCCCAATAAGTCGGCGTGTTCCTTTAAAAAGCTTAATATTTTAAAAGTATAAATAGTAGAAAAAAAGTTGAAGAAGTCCCATCATTAGCTGAAAGAGTTGAACATTTTAAAAGTTGAATGGTTTTAATAGCTGCAGAAGTTACGGAGAGCCAAAAAACGTACGGAATAAGCAGAAAAATAAAGAATCGAATAACAGTGGGAATGCTGTTGAACAGCATTCCCACTAATAATGGATGTAAACAGTGTTGAGCAGTTGCTGTTTAGCAGTCACTCATGTCTCAATGGCTTGTATGAGTCACTCGTCTGTAGAACCGCACTGGCAAATTGACTGTTACCTGAGAAACCATTATACGGTTAATTGTTATCTGACCCTGCATGTCGCTTCATGTAAATTAGCTTTCTCAACTTCCCACCAAATTTGTACAACTCACAAAGCAGAGGAACCGGTGGTGGCTGTTAGACTTTTGGGAATCCCAAACTCTGTCTGCACTGCAGGGCCATTCCAGGAGCAGATGAAATGTCTGAGGGTGGCTCACTGGTGCAGACATGGCAGGCATGTGCTGAATATACTAAATCAGCTCGGCCCACCCAGATCAGATCAGATTGTAAAGCCAAGTGACAAATGTTTCTAGAGTTTTTAATCTGCACTTACACTTACATACAGGTGATCTGTGAGTTTGTAATGTATGCAGGTATGCAGGTATGCATGTATGCATGTATGCATGTATGTATGTATATACACACAGTACAGGCCAAACGTTTGGACACACCTTCTCACTGAAGGCATCAAAACTATGAATGAACACATGTGGAATTATGTACTTAACAAAATAGTGTTAAATAACTGAAAAAATGTCTTATATTTAGATCTAGATTCCTCAAAGTAGCCACCCTTTGCTTTTTTGATAGCGCTGCAAACCCTTGGTGTTCTCTCAATGAGCTTCATGAGGTAGTCAACTGAAATGGTTTTCACTTCACAGGTGTGCCTTGTCAGGGTTAATTAGTGGAATTTCTTCCCTTATTAATGGGGTTGGGACCATCCGTTGTGTTGTGCAGAAGTCAGGTTGATACACAGCCGACAGCCCTATTGGACAACTGTTAGAATTCATATTATGGCAAGAACCAATCAGCTAAGTAAAGAGAAACGAGTGGCCATCATTACTTTAACAAAGTCAGTCAGTCCGGAAAATTGCGAAAACTTTGAATGTGTCCCCATGTGCAGTCGCAAAAAAAAACATCAAGCGCTACAGCGAAACTGGCTCACATGAGGACCGCCCCAGGAAAGGAAGACCAAGAGTCACCTCTGCTGCTGAGGATAAGTTCATCCGAGTCACCAGCCTCCGAAATCGCAAGTTAACAGCAGCTCAGATTAGAGACCAGATGAATGCCACACAGAGTTCTAGCAGCAGACACATCTCTAGAACAACTGTTAAGAGGAGACTGCGTGAATCAGGCCTTCATGGTCAAGTAGCTGCTAGGAAACCACTGTTAAGGAGAGGCAACAAGCAGAAGAGATTTGTTTGGGACAAGAAACACAAGGAATGGACATTAGACCAGTGGAAATCTGTGCTTTGGTCTGATGAGTCCAAATTTTGAGATCTTTGGTTCCAACCGCCATGTTTTTGTGTGGATGGATTCTACATGCCTGGTTCCCACCGTGAAGCATGGAGGAGGAGGTGTGATGGTGTGGGGGTGCTTTGCTGGTGACACTGTTGGGGATTTATTCAAAATTGAAGGCATACTGAACCAGCATGGCTACCACAGCATCCTGCAGTGACATGCCATCCCATCCGGTTTGCGTTTAGTTGGACCATCATTTATTTTTCAACAGGACAATGACCCCAAACACACCTCCAGGCTGTGTAAGGGCTAATTGATCCAGAAGGAGAGTGATGGAGTGCTGCGCCAGATGACCTGGCCTCCACAGTCACCGGACCTGAACCCAATCAAGATGGTTTGGGGTGAGCTGGACCGCAGAGTGAAGGCAAAAGGGCCAACAAGTGCTAACATCTCTGGGAACTCCTTCACGTTGTTGGAAAACCATTTCAGGTGACTACCTCTTGAAGCTCATCAAGAGAATGCCAACAGTGTGCAAAGCAGTAATCAGAGCTAAGGGTGGCTACTTTGAAGAAACTAGAATATAAGACATGTTTTCAGTTATTTCACACTTTTTTGTTAAGTACATAATTCCACATGTGTTCATTCATCGTTTTGATGCCTTCAGTGAGAATCTACAATGTAAATAGTCATGAAAATAAAGGAAACACATTGAATGAGAAGGTGTGTCCAAACTTTTGGCCTGTACTGTATGTATATGTATGTATATATATGTATATATATATATATATATATATATATATATATATATATATATATATATATATATATATATATATATATATATATATATATATATATATAGTCCAATGGTTTAGTGCCATCCAAAAAAACATCATATTTGTATTATCCACTGCAGATTGTGTGTAAAAAAGGAAAATAATTAACTCAATAATTGTCCACCATAGATATGTTATATGCAACTACACTATTGTTGCTCATTACACATTGCTAATGTGATTAATAAAAATCCTCGATCGCAAAATCCTTTGCCTCAAAGCTTTGTTTAATCAATGTAACTAAGGCTTACTGTGTTTCCGCACGGACGATTATTACTAACGCACAACGGGCTGACGCTGGACACAAGACTGACGCTTAAAACATCCGTGGACTGACGGCGCAGATTACAAAATGAAGGAAGACAGTGAGGGTTTAAGAGAAGAAACAGGCGAGAGAAAACGACAGAAAGTTTGGGATCATTTTTGAGCTGCAAACATGCTGCTATATCATCTCAGTAGAAAACATCCAGTCTACTCCTCCATTCCACGTAGCCAACCCGACACGAGATAGGCTGACTAAGGTCTGCTGCTCTCGTCCACCGCGCTGTTTTACCCAACTAGCCTACAGCACGCTACTCTGCTAATAGCCATGTTTTACCAACAAGCTAAAACGAAAGCTGTCGGTTTGTAATCTAACTGTTTATTAGTTTGCTACTAATCTTGAAATTTTGACAAATGTCTGTAAACTTAGCTGCTGCCAGAGACAAACCAGCCCCTCCCCACTGGAGAACCTCACGGCTACTTAATATGCGTGTGAATGACGTCTCCGGACCATGCCGGTGATGTCTGCATTCTTTCTCCTCACTCAGTAGATTAGCCTTCTTAAAATGTGTCCCCCCAGAACAGTGTAGTTGAATAGCCCTGCTGGGGGGGGGGGTTTGGTGGCCCATGTGGCCCATGCTTAAAAATATAAGCATCTATCCCTGTTATTGTACGCAATACAGGCAATAAAAAATGTTGCTTTTTCAAAAAAAGGAAACCCCTTTTATATATTTGCTATTGTTGTTTACTGTAAAGCAAAAGTATGTCTTATCCGATTAATCGATAAAATAATCGGTAGAATACTCGATTACTAAAATAATCGATAGCTGCAGCACCAAACTGCAGAGAGCACCTTCTGCAGTTTACATCCGTAAATTACACATAACAGAAGCATCACTCTCTCATTAGACCAGATTAAGATGAAATGCATTCAAAAAGTCAAACATGAAAACACTGAAACACAGCTCTAGATGTTAATGTGCGTAATGTCAGTTTAATGGTTCAAACTTCCAAACTGTATAACACGCATTCTGGCTGACAACTATTATATATGCAACTAAAAGTGACCTGACATGACAGCAACCATATACAGCAATCCTCCATTTACAGTCAACATATTACTTTGAACCTATGGCATATATAAACCTTTAGTAGTGGCCCAATCTACTTTTACTAGCTGCTGTTACAAGCCTTTGGTAAGGTATGTATTTGGGGACTCATTATCTTATGTACTTGACATTTTCCACGTTATTTTGGTAGAAACACGGATGTGTAATAATAGCTGGATACCAGATCCCAAACATTTTGCACATTTGGTTCAAGAATTAATGATTATTCTCCTGGAGCATACAGCAAAAAAGTGTGTGAGCTTCCTGGTTTACTTCAGTGATATGTGGCCCACTGAATATGCGCGGTAGTGTTTCTCCTACCGGCCCGTAGACTTAACATTGTGGTGATGTTGTGGCAGACGTTTCTGTTGCAGTCAGAGCCACCCCTCCTCCTAATACTTTTAGCAGGAGCAAACAGCCAACAAAACACTAAAAACAGTTCGGAATGTCTTTCCAACCTTCCCTTTTGCCCCGGTTTTAAGACAAGTCACAACACCGCATTATCTCAGCTGCCAGGGAGAGAAAGAATGTGTCCAAGAGACACAGTTCACACTTGTTTATGGTTGTACTTTAATCCTTATCTGCTAAAACAGAAAGCTAGAAAGAGGCCCCAAAAGAAAATAGCTCCAAGTGGCACCAAGGTTTACGATTTGAGCTGTTCCACCTGAAGACTCTAATTTTAACATGTAGAAGAATATAAGAAAATCATGTAGAATATAAAAACAATCATGTTTAAAGGTCATTTTGCCATTACATTGTTGCAGCTTTTCTCGGCTCCAGGGACGTTTTTCAAATATAAAAATTCCATGGATTAAAAAAAAATTCAAAATAGAGTGATAATCAACCTTGTTTGTAGTTCGAGGTGTCCTGGCAGCAGTTTTACAGAGGTCTCTTTTCCAATGGCGGAAAACTGAATGAAAAGTAAATATCGAAGTTGTCATAAACTGTGTTCTGCTCATAGACTAGTGGCAGTGCTGCTAGTAATTTTTAAAATCGGCCTCCCATTAAAATGAGGCTCAGAGTAAAGAATGTCTCATTTGTTAAATGCCATTTGTTACCTTGACTCCTCTCCGCTCACATCACTTGCTCGACTCCTCCGCTAAAATCTCCTGTGTGCGAGACTAAGGACCGTGCTGGAAATAAGTATTTTGCTTTAGCATGTCATCCTTAGGATCACCGTTTTATCGTCTTGATCCAGAAATCAATCAAAAAAGATGTGAGGAGAAGAGGCGGGGAAAGGAATCGGGGATGCACAAACTAGGATTTGGGATAGGCCATGTATTTCATATACTGTTCTACCTTCCCGGTCTTTTACTCAAGTGGGTTCAGCATTTCTGGTATTTATATTCTTCACAACTGTCAACTGAGTTGCCTTGTTCTACCTCTCAGTCACTAAAACTTAAAAGGTCCAATGTGTAGGAATTTCTCCCATCTAGTGTTGAGATCATATATCGCAATCAACTCTCTCGCACCACGTAGTTCAATGTAGGTAGGTAAGAAGACTCCTGTTCCTGAATTTTGGATTTTGAATACGTGTGGTCCTCCATGTTTCCTTCTTCAAACTTGCCGGGGGGCCGGGAAGCTACGATACCCATGAGCAGCGTTAGCAGCAGCTGTGAGTTTATCATGTGACAGCGAAAATGCAAAAGGTGGAGCAGTATGTCCTGTATGTCCCTTACCGGCTAACGTATTTCAAGATGGAGCATGAATATGGATGCAAATGCAAATGTAAAATTTCAAGCCAATAGGAATACTTGGAATTGATGGTGTTAAATATTCATGAAAAAGAACAAGTTTGTGAACGGGCAACACAGATTTTAATAATGAACAACTAAAAACCTTTAAAAAGGCCTTAAATGCTGGACTCACAAGCACATTTAGTGGCAATAATCACAGCCTGGTTCCACCAGGAGTGTGTGAATATATGTTGTGTGTGTGTGTGTGTGTGTTGCTTTGTGGCCGACCTGTAGTCTTTGATGTGATTATAGCTCCAAATGACGTCAGCCTCCTCTTTGTCCTCTGTCAGCTGGAACCGTGGATGGGTCAGGTTGTTTGTTACTTGGGACATGTCGGAGTAAACCCTGAAAGCAGAGCGCACAACGATAAAAAGTGTGTGTGTGGAAAACACTTAAATGATGACGGCAAGAAGTAAGGAGGACACAACATCACAAAAAAACAAGAGAAAGAGAGATAAATAAATTAGTGAAGAGAAAAGGCTGGCCAGGAAACTAGAACGGGTTTCTAAGTATGTAGCCTGCCAGAAACCCACACAGGCAGCACCGCCGCTCCCACCACGCGCATCACGCACTGTACACAGAGCACCATGTGCTGAGGGGGCACCAAAAATAATGAATGAAAGAAAAATCATCATAGTCAAAATAATTATAATGCCGATATTATTTCAGTATAGAAATATTAGGCACTTTTTTTTAGGCATGTATATCACAAAACAGGCAGAACAAGAGATATATTTCATTGCTCAAGAAAGTAACGATGGTGGTGCACCCCCACCACCCTCCCCAAACACACACACACTCAACTTCCCAAGCTCCCCGTGGGTGCCCTTCCTATGTGCCCTTCCCTATCTCAGTGGTCTGTTGCGCCTGACGAAGTTTGGGCTATGTCAACTTTTTTTTTGGAAATGGCCTCGAAAAGACAGCAGGAGTCAGGAGCAGAGAAAAGGAAGAAGAAGAAGAATGCCCGTGCATGTGCATCACTTGCAGGCATGTTTAGTCATTCTTAAATAGGAGAAATGTGCTGCTAATGTAATGGTTAGCCTATGCATACACCTCAAACTAGCTGACGTTATTGCTAATACGTACACGCCGCCGCCGCTTTGAGCTGCAAAATAAGCCCACACACACACACACACACACACACACACACACACACACACACACACACACACACACACACACACACACACACACACCTTGTCAAGGACACTTGTCAAAAAGTCCGGGGAAGCTTTTGGCGCTTTGGCTGCTCTGACGGGACGCACCTGCATATAGGCTTATATGTAAATATATGTATATGTAAATATTAGTTATACTCAATCTATTTTCATTTATATATTTGATTACAATACCACACAGCTCTGTTACACTTGTGCTAGTAGATTGTTGATCAGCTGTGAGTGGTGCACAACAGATCAGCTGTTTTTCCAAAGGGATAGTCAACCAGTCGGCTCTTTAGATCAGATCGTGGTCAACGCTACGTATTTTCTTGTCTTTGGTTTTGGTCGTTGTTTCAAACTTTGGACACCGCTCTAAAAATCATCGTCACGCACTTCACCAACTTAGTTCACTTTAGGCGGGGTGTTGGATGTGCAGTGGGACAGAAAAAGGCTCTTGATAATGTGAAGTCTGAAGAACTCAGACTTTCAGTGTTAACTGCTAGAGCTAGCTTAGCTACATCTGAATGGGACAGCTACATGACAAAATGAACTGGCCTTTTGACTGCATTCATGTCAGGCTGCAAAGGCATGCCAGTGAAATAGAAAAATGTTTTGTAGTAGACATATTTAAATTGTATTCAATTAAATGGTAAAACAATGTTTACGATTCAGAATTGTAGTCTTGTGTAAGGTGTGTCAT
The DNA here is from genome assembly GCF_004354835.1 of Perca flavescens. Classification (NCBI taxonomy): domain Eukaryota; kingdom Metazoa; phylum Chordata; class Actinopteri; order Perciformes; family Percidae; genus Perca; species Perca flavescens. The sequence goes on along the minus strand of NC_041353.1, from coordinate 24,247,542 downwards.
TTTGCTTTTATTGCTGTAGGTAAGATATAAATATAAAATGTCATGAATTATATAAAGCAAACATTATTGTTGAATTGTGTGCAATACTGCAACTCATTCTATTCATTCTATGCTTTTATATTAGATTAGATTTATCATCCGTAGACTCCACAACAGTACTAAGCCCTGATCAACCACCCTCAACAAGCAGTTTAGGGACAGATACACAGCAAAAATCTCTGCTTTATTTTGATAGTTTTAGCTGTTCTACATAGTGTGTTGACAAAGTCAAATTGTGTGACTTTTCTGCTTCTAAATCTTTGCTTTATTGAAGGAGTTTGCTAACTTGTATACTGCTGCTTTTGAGTTTGTATTTATGGATGATTATTTCATTTCTACAAAGATTGTGCACATCCCAATACTTGTGTGTATGTATGGTTTGTCTGTTCTGTGTACTGGGTTTACAAAGTTGATTTTGCTTTTTCGTTTTATTGTTCTTAGGTGTTACATTGTGATGCTGCTATTGTGTTATTGCTATTGAGTTATATGCTTGATAATAAAAAGTGAAACTGGCAAAAACAGGGTGGGGGCATCATAAAGGAATTATGCTTAGGGCACCAAAATGGCTAGCAGCGGCACCACACATAGGAGACCTGATACTCCTTCCTGCAAGTTGCAAGATTCTCTGTAGATTCCTTAAATTGTTGTGCTTGAGGTCAGATTACCCCTCTTTCCGCTGGAGCTTCTGAACTCTTCACTTCTCCTACTCCCATCTCCCCCCCCCCTTGAGACTGCTCCACATGATTCCAGCATGCAAGACAGACAACTTTTTGGCTAATTCCTTTTCCAGTAAAAGTCTGCTCCCTTGGTTCCAGAGACCCCTGCCAAATGTAAGTATGTTCTAGTACTCTAAGCATGGTGCAATGTGCCCAGTAATTTATCAACAAATGCAGCTTGTATCTTCTGTAATGTCTCGTCTGCGTCTAGACCTGAGATCTTTCCAACACTGTGTTACAATTACCTTGAGAAAGGAGGGAAGGGGGGAGGGGGTAAGCAGTGTTACCTCACATCTGATGAATGTAAGATCCTGCTATCAGTTCACTTTTTTTATGCTGGTAATATGCCCTACATTTGGTTCTGGGTGAACTCGAACTGTAAATGTGACTTTCTCACTGAGATGTTGCAACCTTTGCTGGACATTCCTAAGCTCTGTGTGCTTACCATAACAATAATAAAAAAGTAAATGATATACATTCTCAACCCATCAGTCCGACTAAAGTCCATTATTAAAAGGAAATCAGCAACAAAAGCGTACAGTACATGTGTATATTATGTTGCTTTAATATTTTGCACAATGGCTGTTTATCTCTGTAGCTCCCATGTTGAGCTGCTGAGGTGAGAGACTTACTTTAGGATTTTGTCCTCTGGCACACTGTAGGGTTGGATTTCCACAGGAAGCTGCTCCTTAATCTCCGATATTATGGCCTGGAGAAACAGACACAGAGGACAGCGATGACCTAACAGTCTCCCATATGAATGAGACTTTTGTGAGTTGATCAAAATTAATTCTTGCTGCCTACGTGTGTACTTTTCCCATCAAAATATCAACTTGTGCATGCTGGAGAAGACATTGAGAGGTGTGAAATAGTGTTCAACAAATGCACTAGTAAAAGGTATCGAACTGATGTAGGAGTGATTTGTTTAAAGGGGTTTGGATGGTGAAGGATTTCAGAGCTTGACTGACTTCTACTGCTGAATTTGAGACTGTGAGACATATCCCAAGCACCAAGGAGACAGCTTTTAGAAAGAATATGTACTATGGCTTTTAACGAAGAACGGCACCAGGAGAGGAATGACAGGAATTGAGCGTCCAGCGTCAGTTCTGGCAAGCCAAGTAGTCAAGACGCTGCTAACTGCTATTGGCCAACAACACGGTTGCATCAGCTGAGCTGCTCCAGCTGACCTGCACCAGCTGATCTGCATCAGCGCATCAGCTGGTCAATCAAACAGGGTGCCCTATTTAAAGCTACTTTAGTTTGTTCCTAACTGCTCCCCAGCTCCACCTTGTCGTGTATAACGTGGCGTAGGCTTCTGTGTCATCGTTGCCGCTGTTCATATGGGGGAATAGTAAGCTCTCCCAGACTTAAACTGTGTGAGCATCCCCTAATGCTGCTGCTGCTGTCTCTCCTCTGAACAGAGCCATACCGGCAAATTGAATTCATAATTTATTCGATAAAATTTCATTTTATTGCATTTATTGTCTGTGTGTTATACTTTACTTTAATGGGCCTGACAGAAATAACATGCAGGTAAGAAACACAGTGTATGTAAGAAACAAAGTACATTTCAACCAATGTCATGTTATTAATGAGAATACTTTTTTAAAATATTTATACATGTGTGATCAATGCATCTTTAAAAAATGAACTCGATAGCTCCGGGATGCTGTGCACGATCACAATAAAAAAAGTATAGGGTTGACAATTGACATTGTGGATTCACATAGGGTGATGGGGGCAGGTGGGGCTGAAATCTTCCTGAAGTCCACAACCACCTCCACTGTCTTTAGAGCGTTGAGCTCTAGGTTTTTTTGCTTGCACCACTTCACCAGGTGGTCAGCCTCCGACCTGTAGGCAGACTCGAGAGGAGTCCGACGAGGGAGGTGTCGTCCGCAAACTTTAGAAGCTTGATGGACGGGTGACTGGAGGTGCAACTGTTGGTGTACAGGGAGAAGAGCAGAGGAGAAAGAACACAGCCCTGAGGGGATCCGGTGCTGGTGGTCTGTGAGTCGGAGAGGTCTTTCCCCAGCTTCACCTGCTGCTTCCTGTCAGACAGGAAGTCAGTGATCCACCTGCAGGTGGAGTCAGGCACACCAAGCTGGGAGAGTTTCTCCTGGAACAGAGCCGGGATGAAGTCCACAAACAGGATCCTGGTGTAGGTTTCTGCGGAGTCCTGGTGCTGGAGGATGTAGTCAAGGGCCAGGTTGACTGCATCGTCAGACCTATTGGCTCTGTAGGCAAACTGCCGGGGGTCCAGGAGGGGGTCAGTGATGTCTTTGAGGTGTGAAAGCACAAGGCGCTCACAGGCACCACAGAGGTCAGGGCGACGGGTCTGAAGTCATTAAGTCCTGTGGTCCTTGGCTTCTTGGGAACAGGGGTGATGGTTGAGGACTTGAAGCAGGCTGGCACGTGACATGTCTTCAGCGAGGTGTTGAAAATGTCTGTGAACACCGGAGACAGCTGATCAGAGAGGTGGAGAAGTTGAGATTGGGGGGATCTTTAACGTGGGGGAGGTGGAGGTGATGCACTGTAACTGGAGCTGTTGGGAGGTGTCGTGGGGGGTGGTTACAGGACTGACCCATTGTCCCATTGTCTATCAATGCTTTGTCTATCAAAGCGACAGTAGAACTCGTTAAGGTTGTTGGCTAGGCGTCAGTAGAGTGGGGGGCTTTGGGCTATTTAACACACAGGTGTCATGTTACCAGATAAAATTCACCTTAAGAAAAGGTGTTCGCTAGAAATCACTCCACACAGGCCTGAAATACACACAGACATGCTCAGGACCTATTCATGCACAAATGGAGAGATGTCAGAGTGAGTGGGCTGCCAGTGCTGGACCAGAGCCCTGAGCGGTTGGGGGTACAGTGCCTTGCTCAAGAACACCTGGCAGTGCCCAGGAGGTGAACTGGCATCTCTCCAGCTACCAATCCACACTCTGTACTTTGGTCTGTACTGGGACTTGAACCCAAGTCCCTACTGACTGAGCTACTGCCACCCCAGGAAACTGAAACCTTTTAGCTTTATTTTCCCATTAAGAAATGTGTTCCTCCTGCATATTTTTAACTGATTTAGATGACGGTGACATCCTGTATATGCAGGAATTACTCATCGTTGTGTCTCATTTGAACCGTTGGAACAAAACCTCAGCGTGGTAATTTAAACATGCTAACTCGACGGACCTCACTAGCATTATGAAGAAAGGTTTATACGTTCCATTTTATTCTCTCTTTCCAGCTCATCTACGTGGATCATCTCCAGTGTCACTACAGTAGTGACTACGTAGTGAGCTTTGAACAATTTACAGGCAAAACGTCATCTGAAAGCACAGCATTTGTATCAGGCACCAAGCCGTCACATTCATTATCGGGCTGATAACTGGAAATGATGTTTGGAGACTTAAACAGATGACGAGTCCGATGATTTCAGGTTAATTGGAGCTTTATTCAAAACAGTGAACAAACTCGCCTGACAGAGACGACCGTTGAGCATACACAAGTGTCTGCACAAGAGCGACTGACTTGAACACCAGAATAAATCCTTTTTTATACTCGTTTTGTCCTCACACAGTCCACTCCATCTATTTCAGTGGAACAAAGTTACCTTCTGTTGAACGGAGGTTCAGTTGAAAACCCCAAAACAGCTAAAACTATATTACTGCTTAGAAACGTATTAACCCCAAAACAGCTAACAATATTACTGATATAACGATATTACTGCTTAGAAATGTATTGCTGTGGATTGCATTATGACTGTCTGTCAGATTAGGAGACTGCTGCTTGTAGGATTATTTTGTTAAGTGTATAGTGTAAGGCGTGAGGAAGCCATCTGGTCTTGGGAAGTGATAAGACATTATTAAAATTGAAGATGCAGCATTTGCCCGAAAAAGATAATTAAAACTTGAACCAAAAGGAGGATTCCTTTCCCAGATAAACAGGGTGAAAGAACAATGGGACTGTGTTCACAAGCAGTGAGAAAATGTGGTGAAGTCGTAAATGCCCTTGGCTTTTTTACTCCCCGGCAGAGAAAAATACGCAGGTGCCCAGTTGGGCGAGAACATCATAAAATCTATAACCAATGTATACATTTGATAAACGGAATGCATCATAAAGTAACTTAATTTTAACAAGCTGTCCAAATGACCGTGGATTGAGGAAGCCAAGGGGTCTTCTGACACTTGTTGCAAAAATCGTGGCGAAAGGTCGGAGAGGACTGGACAGGAGAGCAGAAGGTCTGAGAACAGCACCACGGATGAAGCAGAGAAAGTGGATAAAAAGTGAGGGTTCTGGGTTAGCCGGCATTAGATGCTGGGAGACACTCTGTCTGTTTGCTAGGTTTTAGCAATAGGCTGTTTTGTCTTGAAGTAATCTGATCCTTGTGCACAAGTTTTTGTATTTTGCAATATCATTCATTAAAGCTAAACACTAAACTATTAACTTTAACTGAACGAATCCTGAGTCTTATTCCGAATCCTGAGTTTTATTTCTCTGATCTACCAGTAAACAAACACTTTTCAGGGTGTAGTGACCATAGAATTGGAGTCAGATTAAGTCTGGCCATTTGGGACAGACCAGAATTTGGTCTTCGGTCTCTTTTATTCCTTCATGCTGTAAGAGGAGAGGAGGATGGGGCTGAATGTAAACATGTGCAGTTGTAAAACTGACTAGTATTTGCATAAGCTTGGAGATGGAAGTCGGGCAGTCCTACATGATTTAGCTGTATTACTGTTAGCTTGCGTAATGCGTAGAGCTGCATTTGCATTAACGTGACCTTGAACTGGGCTGTTTGCTTGTGTAATGCATAGAGACAGAACATGGTCACATGTGAAATTTCCTGTACATGCCTTATGACTTGTATTTGAATTAATATGTGTCACCCTATATGGACATAAAAAATGGTGAAACAAACCTTGCTGCGCCTGGGGGAGTGAACCGAAACCGACACTGTACATAAATAGGGGAGCTTCGCCGGCAGGAAATTGAGTTAGGTCCACCTTGTGCTTCGGACGCAAGGGCTTCAGTACCTCAGCAGACAGAGGAATTACCCAGAATCTACTAGGTTTGGGTCTTCGTTCATTTTCATTTTTATTCAACTTAGCGTATTTGTTCTTTATTTTCTCTGCTTCATATAAAATAAAAATACCTGAGCTCGTGTTGAGCTAGGGAACCAAAAACTTCGTAAATCTTTTGTGCCCTTTTTGGAAGATTTTCTCTCTTTTTCCTCCACCCCTGCCATACGGGCGGGGGCCACCCCCATGGGGAACAGCTCAGACTCCTCTTTAACCGCCCGCAGCGAGTTGCAGCCCGGCGGGGACCGATCTTTACAATCAGACCTCCTGTTATCTCCCAGCGGGAGTGCATTTCCCTATCCGCTCGGCTGGTCAGAGCCCCCGAAGGCTTGGCCTCTATCGGCTCAGCGACCAAAGAAGGCTAGCGGGCGTCCTTCGGAATGAAGGGACCTTCGGTGATTCTGGGAGGAGCGGCCTTACACCGTGAGTACTTAAGAGCAATCATTTGGTTGTAAAGATCCCCTTGGGCAGTGCTTTTCATACACAGGGGGATAAGAGCCCGTGAGTTGGGGACGTCTAGTTTGGTAATCAAAGCCTCTTGCCTCGTCTCCGGGTTCCCTGACCCAGATGAGGGCCCTTTAGTACGGACATGTGTGTCTCTCTAATAAACTAGCAATCAGGGAAGTATCTGAAATAACTCCTTTTAATATAGACCAAAACATCCGCTCCGCGGACAGTAACTGGTGTTGCCCTATGGCAGAAGAGGGCATAGTAGATGCTTATGGAAGCCTAATCCTGGTATTTTTGTTACTTTCAACATGTTTTTTGTTTTTGTTGCATTAAAACAATATCCCAATGATCTAAACCAGGATTTGAGAAACAAGAAGTATAATTGGAAACAAGATAGATTTTTTTGGACCATTAAAAAGGTGCAGTAAGTAAGACGTATAAAACTACCTCTCTCTCATATTTGCTGAAACTGACCTTATGGTCCAGTAGAACTACATGAAGCAGGTCATTTAAAAAGGTCCCATGGCATAAAAATGTCCCTTTATGAGGTTTTTAACATTAATATGAGTTCCCCCAGCCAGCCCAGTGGCTAGAAATGGTGATAGGTGTAAACCGAGCCCTGTGTATCCTGCTCTGCCTTTGAGAAAATGAAAGCTCAGATGGGCCCTTTCTCTGCTTTGCCCACCCAGAGAATTTGGCCCACCCATGAGAGAGAGAGACATCATGGCTTGCAAACAAGCAAAGTGGCAGTTGGTCAAGGCCACCCCCCTTCCACATTGCCCCCCCTTCTCCTCAATAGCTACAGACAGAAATAGCACATCCTAAGGAAAGCTCATTGTGGGACTGGCTCTAGTGGCTGTAATTCTGCACCAAGGCAAAAGTCTCTTGGGAAAGAGACTTCAGATACATACGGAAGAGGATTAGGGCCACTAGTGAAAAAAATATTTGACTTTATTCTCAGAATTCTGACACACACGAGTTAGCTAGCAACGTTAGCATGTTTTTAAGCTTATTGTATGTTTCTGACGTGCAGTGTCCGCTGATGAGACACTCGTTTTAGTATGAAACTCTGTTCTTTAGTGTTTTTAATGTTTTCATCCACCAATTCAACTGGGCTGTGGACAAATAGAAGTTAAATTAAGCAAATAAAGGAGTAGGACAAGGAGTGTTCAAAGTTACTGACAGACATTGTATGATTTCAAGTTTATATAAATATATGCACAGGTATTTTACTCCTTAGAATAAATGAACCTATCAATTTGCTTTTGAACCATTGTATTTAAAATTATTGAGAGATCTGGTAAAGTCAAAGGTTTCAGTTGGATTGACACAGAGCCTACTTTGAAAAGGGTCGATTTATGAGGCTTAACCTTATTATTTATGGAATATGCACTTTGGAGATAATGGTCTTTTTTCTTTGTTATTCTGTGCAGATTGACAGCGACTTCATCGTGCTCATGGATGATGCAATGCTGACAAATTACATCCCCTCCTATGGAGACCGAATCGCCCTCTTCAATTACTGTTAAAGCCTTCCCTCAATATGATTTGATCAGTTTTGCTGCTCACAACAATGCCTGCTATGTCAGATTTGGATGAATATATCAAACTCTACTTCAGACTTTCTTTCAGTAACAAAGAAATACTTGCAATTTTAGCACACAACAATCAAATAGTAATAAGTGTCCGGACTTTAAAGAGAATTTGTAGAAGACTTGGTCTGTTCAGAAGGAAGAACCAGTCTGACTTGGATGAAGTGCTGGCCTTTGTTCAACATGACCAATGGACAGATGCAGGGTTGCCGTTGGCTACATCTTTGTGCAGTTCAACGGGGATTTGTTGTCTCACAAGATACCATCAGACGCATCATCAAATTGGTTGATCCACAAGGTGTGGAATTAAGACGAGCCAGACGCTTGTGAAGACGTCAATACAGCTGCAGAGGGCCAAATGTGCTTTGGCATATGGATGGCTATGATAAGTTAAAGCCCTATGGCATTGCCATCAATGGCTGTATAGAGGACTTTAGTCGCTATGTGTTATGGATGGAGGCCTATACTACGAACAGTGATCCTAAAGTAGTTGCAAGTTACTTCATCAAAACAGTTTCAAGCATAGGGGGATGTCCAGAGAGGATTCGTGCAGACAGGGGAACAGAAAATGGTTGTGTAGAAGAAATGCAGATATTTTTGCGGCGCAACCACCCAGACAGTTTTGCAGGGGAGAGAAGTTTCCTTTATGGAAGAAGCACAGCAAACCAGCGCATTGAGGGATGGTGGGGTACCCTCCGCAAACAAAGTGCACAGTTCTGGATGAACTTATTTCAAACTTTTCAGGATGATGGCCACTTCACAGGAGACGTTTTGGACAAAAATCTCATCCAATTCTGTTTCCTTAATCTTGTTCAGGTAATAATCTTTCCTCACCTTCTGAAATGAGTCTGTAATAAATGGAGTATAGTAATAATAATAATAGCAAAGCCTGGAAGGTGATTTAATGTCACATTAAATCACTTTTTTTTCCTCATTTACAATATCTCTTACTAAAAGGCAGGTAAAGGGTATTCAACATAGGCTCTATCTACCTACACAAATATACTATGAACTGTGCTTATCTTGGACCTGTTAAAATCTATTATTGCTCTGTATTTTTCCTCATTCGCCCACCATATAACTCTTGATGGCAGACACAAGGTCTCACACCTATTAGGGAATTATATCTATACATTCAGTAGTGAACATGTGCTGATCTATCTCCTACAGTCAACTTTAAAATCAGTATAAAAGTTATTGGTAACACGGGATCATAAATCTGCAGCATGACAATTGAACATCTCATCTCTGAGGCAGAAAAACCTATCCCTATACTTCACATTCATAAACCTTAGAATAAAGAAAAAGAAAAAAAATCGGAGTCAGCAAAACAAGTCTGTGCAATGGCAAAAATAATGCCACGACCCTGCGACATCATGTCACACACGATAGATCTAACCGTATCTAACCGTATTGTTTAGATAAGAAGCTCCCTGGAAATCTAAAAAATATATTTGGTCATCAAGCGCAGCATTCTGAGATTAATCTCAGAATTCTGAGAATAAAGTCAGAATTCTGAGAATAAAGTCAGAATTCTGAGAATAAAGTCAGAATTCTGAGATTAAAGTCAGAATTCTGAGATTAAAATCAGAATTCTGAGAATAAAGTCAGAACTCAAATATTTTTTTCACCAGTGGCCCTAATCCTCTTCCATAGATACAGTATTAGGGGACCACTAAAGTCTATATAAAAGAGACTTCAGATACAGTATTAGGGGACCACTAAGGTCTATATAAAAGAGACTTCAGATACAGTATTAGGGGACCACTAAGGTCTATATAAAAGAGACTTCAGATACAGTATTAGGGGACCACTAAGGTCTATATAAAAGAGACTTCAGATACAGTATTAGGGGACCACTAAGGTCTATATAAAAGAGACTTCAGATACAGTATTAGGGGACCACTAAGGTCTATATAAAAGAGACTTCAGATACAGTATTAGGGGACCACTAAGGTCTATATAAAAGAGACTTCAGATACAGTATTAGAGGACCACTAAGGCCTATATAAAAGCATCCAAAAAGGACCATGTCATGGGACCTTAAAAAAAAAAGAATCCAGCTCCTCTGGCACCACCTACAGCCTGTAGTGCGATTTGCAAATATCCACTGCTCCTTGTTCAGATGCACCAATCAGGTCCAGGGGGGGGTGTCTAACTGCGTGTCAATCACTGCTCATGCACACACATTAGGCCCGTTCGAGATGAGCCGGGTCTGCGCAGAATCGATCACCAGCGATCGGCGCCCAATGCATGGCGGTTAAATTCTTGTCCGACTTGATCCCGACTTGCTCTGACGTCATGCACACGTGGGCAACGATAATCTCATGAGACCATGGCGGCCGCAGTTCCGAGACGCAGGTAGCGCAGTTGCTTTTCACCGACTGCAAGAGCCAGGCGGACGCAGGCGGACCCAGTGCATGGTGGGAAACGCTGGCCTCTCAGCTGATCGAACAGCTGATTGGTTCAGAATCGACTCAACATGATGACGTTTTATATAAACTTTATTGATTTTGAATCAGAGGGATTTTAACTGCAATTTGTCTGATTTAAAAGCTTATTCTGTACAGAACACATGTTGTGAGGCTGATAGTGATGTTTAGAAGTCTGAGAGACTAAATCTGTTCAGATTACAGATCATCTACAGTGTAAATCAGCAACAGATCGCATGCAGAGCATTCTGAAAGCTACTCTGTCATAATAAAAACAACTGCAGACTGTGTAGGAGCTGCTATATGGGTCTGATAACATTTTATTAAATCGGAATCGGACCACAGTGTTTCTGTCACTTCCTGTTTAGCCTGAAGGCTGCTGGAATCAGCTGGAAAACTGTCTGACTTGAGAGCGGATTTTTTGTCACCGCCCCCGGCTGCTCCCGCCTGCTCTCGTCCACTTTACAGGCGAGGCGCAGTTCATCTCCAACAAGCCTATTCATTCTCCCTTGTGGGGGGAGGGGCTTAGGCGAGTGTTTTGGGCTTTAGCGGAAAGGGGGCAGGGACTGAGAAGTTGTCTATGTTCACATTTTTTGGGACTAATGACGCGTTCCATTTACCTCGGAACTTGGATTTTCCGAGGTCAAAGTCGGAAAAACGTCCCCTGACCTCAGATTTCCGAGTTAGGAACTCAGACAACCTCGCAGTAGCCAGAGTTCAAAATCCAACATGGCTGCCCCCCGTATCAACAGTTGTGAAAGCTGCAGTAACATAAAGTTATAAGCACTTCTGTCTTATTTGTGTCACTAAATCAGTCGTTCACACAGGCATGTCCAACTTCTATATGTTGTTACGCTGTCTGCATGCACAAAAAAACGGCGTAATGCATTGTTATCAACTGGTATTGCTAACAATAGCTAAACGGGCTAGAGCTAATGAAAACAATGAAAATCCGACTTTAAATGGAACGCATTCAACTCGGGTATGACGTCATTCCCAGCTCCGGCTTCCGCGTTCCGAGGTAAATAGAACACGGCATAAGTCCTGGATCTTCCCAATCCTACCTACAGCACCTTCAACATAAATCAAAAGCTGCAAATGCCAGTCGAACAGGTGAAGTCCTTTCTGTTGCGTTTCATACATCAAAGTGGTAACCCTCACCTCGTAGTAGGAGTCCAGAGGCTCAGTGGTGACACTGCTGACCCCTTCTAGGTCAGCAGGGATCCATGGTAACAGACGGCATCGCCTCACCAGGGGGTCCGTCTCTCCATACGCATAGTCACGGGTTACTTCATCTGTGGAAATAATACAGTTTTTGCTGTGGAAATGTTGTCTATCAGTACTCTTGGACCTCCGCTTGTGGCTCTCAGTAAGTAGCCTATTGTTCCTTTGGTTTTCTCTAAAAACGGCTCACAAATATTGTTTTTTGGTTTGTTTAAAAAAAAAAAATGTATGTATGTATGTATGTATGTATGTATGTATATATATACATACATACATACATACATACATACATACATACATACATACATATATATATATATATATATATATATAAAAAAATTCATTTTCATCTGCAGATTGATTTTAAGTAGGGGGAGAAAAAAAATTTAAATCTTAAATCGGATTTTTTTTTTTATCTGGGATTTTATTTTTAGGCCATATCACCCAGCCCTATTTACTATTTTATATTTTGTTATTTATATTGTCATTCTGAGGAGTTGCTAAACTGTGTTCCATATCTATCCTGTTAGGTTATGTTGCACCCTCTCAGCCTCCTGATAACATTCTTTGATTCATCCTCTGAATCATTCATCTATTCATCTGAAAGTATAACATATTTATCACTGTGCATGAATAAATGGGCCTGTGGGAGAACTAGCAGTTGGTAACAATCAAGCAAGGCCAAAACTGATAAGAAGCAGCCTTGGCCAGAGGCAGCATGAACAGAGGAGACACGAGACTAAAGACTGCTCCGAGGTATAAAAGAGGTGAACAGCTTCTCATCAGGGTGCATATTGCAAACTAACCTTTGTCTTGTCTACCATGCTCTGACCATTGATACAGTTTGACAATGCTGTAAGAGATTTTGAGTGGAATTGCAAAACTGCCACAACAGTTGGCAATAGAAAAAAATCTCCAGATGTATCCTTTAAAATTCCTCCATCTATCTACCTATATGTGTGTATGTGTGTGTGTGTGTGTGTGTGTTTGTGTGTCCGGCTCTCACCTCCTTCCTGCAGGTCCTGCAGAGGCCAGAGCACAGAGTAGGCCAGCATGCCCGGGATGTAGAAGAAGGGAGCCATGCCGCAGCTGGGCTGATCGGAGTGCTGCACCTGGGAGCCAAACTCATCCATGATGTACCACACTGGAACTTTGTCCTCTGGAGACTGCACATGGAAACACAAAAAGGAAGAGAAGAGGGGAAGTGGAGGAGGACAGAGAGACGGCTGAGACGGCAACTATGTCCACACTGTTTTGGCCTTCTTTTTTTTTTGCGTTCCATTCCATTCATTTAGCAGATGCTTTTGTCAGATGTAGTGGAAAGTTTTTATCTGTCATACTGATGTGTGATATTTCTTTCATATTTTATCCATTACTCCATGTTTTTTATATTCTCATCATTTTATATATATTAACTTTATACTATACAATATTAACTCTATTTTCTATATAATATATCAGTTATAGGGATTCAGTATAGTACTTTATTATTCTAAAAAGGTGATCATAGCTTCTCCTGCATCTGTCATGGAAGCCTATGCGGCCCCCTCTGTCTCCCTCATGCACACTCTACATGAGGCAGCTGGCTGAGGAGGTTTTCTGCAGCCTGAAGAAGACTCAGCTCTACATGAGAGAATGACTTCGGCGGGCCGAGGAAGACTTCCACAAAAAGCTCAAAGCTCAGCAGTAAAAGAAGCAGTGTCAGCAGGTTAACGGTCCCTCCCATCTCATGCTCAGGTATAAAAACCCTGAAGTTTCTTTGTTCACTGACACGCTTTCTCAGATTGCTTGCCAGTCTGTTAAACCGTCTCCTTCTTTTGCAAAAGAAGGAAGAAAATAAATTAGAGAACTCCAGCGTGTCAGACAAACTTATTTTCCAGCTTCATCCCCGAACACCAAAGAGATTTTTCACAACACAGAATAAGCGCATTCGATCATAATGGAGGGGTGGAAATATTCCTTCTGCATGTATTCAAATGTATTTTCATATGTCAAATACTTCCCCCAAAAAGTAATTGAGTTAGTAACTCAGTTTCCACATTGTAAAAGTAATTAGTTACTCAGCAAAGTAACTGACGTCATTTTTTATGTTCTATAATGCTATTACGTTCTATAAACATCTTTAACTTCAAAGATGTTACGGACAAACTGAAAAATCGAGCGTTGCTTGTTTTAACAGAGTGGCTCCGTCTCCTTCCTGGAGCTCCCGCTAGCTGCATTTGGGCTTGGGGGGTCGGGTTAGCAGCAGCAACAAGTGTCGTGTTAGCATGTGTTGATGTGAGGGGCTTCATAAGATTTGAGTTGCTTGAGGCAGATGTGGATGAAGTCATTTTTCCTGGGCATAGCGTGCATGTTACATAAACATTCTTGCCTTTAATTTCAATGAGCGAGAAGTAGTGCCGGTACTTCCAGTTCTAGAACGCTACCTTTGAATTTCCCTGGCGCATCGTCATTGTCGCTGTCTAACTTGGGACAGCGTGAGCAGATCATCCGCCAATCACCATCACATTTGCAACGGTGTCATCATCCCCCCCCCCCCCGCTCTCTCCAGGCAGCTGATGTGTAACCAAAGCCTGACACGTCGCGCTTCGCTTCGTGGATTAATGGCAGGGATTTTGACCAACTCTACAACATCTTTGATATATCGGGCTGATATCATGGAAATGATGGTGGAGACTTCAACGGATGACGATTCCGTGGATTTTAGATCAAATTTATTCAAACCGCAAACAAACTCTCATGAGAAGGAGACACCTGTTGTACACACACCGCTGCGTGCACAAGAGACTTGAACACCAGAATAAATCCTTTTTATACTCTTTTTGTCCTCACACAGTCCAGTCTATTTTTGTGGGACAGTTACTTTCACACTAATCCTTATATGGAAGATAGCTCTAATAGATTTAAACATTCCAGTCTATTTCTTTTTGTGAGATAATGTTACCTTGAAAACTAATCCTTATATGGAAGATCCTTAGAATAGATGAAATACCTTTGAATACACGCATGCTTAAATATCCACTCATCAAGCATGTATGTAACCATGCAGACAATTGAATGCTGACATTTACAAAGTGATTGTCTAATCTATTTGGATTATATAATAATGCTATGTGGGAGCTGAACTTATGCTTTATTTTTTCCTTTACAAAACTCATGTGTAATGTAGGCAGAGGTGCCCCGCTTCTACGCACACCAAGCAAGACGTTATTAAAGCAATAAAAACTTCATAAGATGCAAAAGGTATAAAAATTATAAAACGGTAAATAAGTAAAGTTTAGTTGTATAGCACATTTCACAGATTAAAGAAAAAAAAAAATTGCAAAGTGCTTCTCAATAAAGTGTAATACATTACGACAAATTAAAATACAAGGAAATTGAAATACAAATAGAAAACATAACCATAAAAAACCCTTGACTAACTAAAAGCCTGCTTGAACAGCAGAGTCTTTGATTGCTTTTTAAAAGATTCGACAGAATCCACACAACGTAGAGAGGGAGGCAAGTCATCCCACAGCCTAGGAGCCACTGCTTGGAATGACTGATCCCCTCTAGTTCTAAACTAAGTGCGGGGAACCACTAATAGCCTCTGACCTAATGACCTCAGACTACAGGTGGGAGTGTGAAGCTAGATCACTTATATATACACTTGACTGTTTTCATTTTTTTTTTTTATTTAACCTTTATTTAACCAGGTAGGCCGTTGAGAACAGGTTCTCATTTGCAACGGCGACCTGGCCAAGAAAAGCGTAGGCGTGTTACTGTTTCACATTCAATACAGTACAAGAAAACAGAATACAATATGCTACATAAAGTGCAGATTAAGTGGGCATTACAAATGCTGGTACGTACTGAGGTGTAAGTAAGTCGATGGATATGTGACACATGAACACAGAGTCTATATCACTGCTGAGATGGTGTAAAGAGTCAAACAGTCTAGTGGTCTAGTTAGTGAAGTAGAATCAGTTATAAAACATATATATATATATATATATATATATGAATAGACAGTCTAGATAAATGCTAAAGTGTAGTGAGGAGTATCTAAATTCTTATAACTTTGGCTTCAGTTTTTGTTATGGGGGGTTCAGATACAGACAATTTTAAATATTCCATATTTTATGGAAAAAAAGCAAATTAGTACATTCATGATTTTGTCCATGTTGATATTAGCTGCTTTATTTACATTTATTAAAAACGTCGCATTGTTTATCTTTTCATATAGCTAGACGTCTAGACTCTGGGACAAGGCCGTTATGTTTAAATACCTGCCATGCTAATTCCAAACAGACAGGTTTGTCAAGGTTGTTTGGGCTTCAGATAGCTTTTACAAATCATGTTCCGCTATGAACGCGCACACACGTATTGTTTGCATCACGGTCGGTAAGTAAAGGCACAGTCGCAACGGTCGCTGTTGTTTCCGGTACTCGTATGACAGAGTGCACGAAGCTTTGTGACTAGCATCTAATGACTAGCAAGCTCTGTCTTACCGCTGCTGCCGTCCAAAATATGCGCTGACAGTATGGTTAAATCCAGCGCATCAAAACAAATCCCATGTGGACTTTGTAATGTATTTATTTTTCTAAAATAGTCATACGATAGAAATCGGACACCAGGCCTGAGTACTTACACCCCCAAAAAAAACATTTTCTCATCGAATCTACACGATTCACGCAGGTCACCTATTTTGGTTTCAAAACGACGAATTTCGCCGAAAGGTGAGTGATTTTCATGTCTGTGACCCTGTTGGAACTGTTCCAGGTGGGAGGTTACCGATTGGTTGCTCCTTGCTAGGCCTGTCGCGATAGTCAATAAATCAAATAATCGCATGATAAATAAAAAGGAGCTCGATAATTTTTCCGGTCGCGATAATTTCTATTGGCATGCTTGTTTTGTTTTCCTGTGCCGCCACGGTATCAGAAATAGGGCAGACGCACAACAGGGTTTCTGCTATATAGGGCGAGTAATACTTGTTTGTCAAAGTGACAAATGGCGACGAAAGCCGTGACATGAAATCCCGTGAAATATGACAGCTACGGTTTATTGGAAAATAGCGTTGTGAACACTGAATTTGATGAATTTACTGTTTATCAGACCCCAGATGAGACAGTCGGGGTACATACCTCTCAAAACCAACGAGAAAAACGTAGTAATGTTCACTCACCGTTTAGTTTTGTTGTTAAACTGTGTGTAAAATGAGCGGTGACGTTAAATCACCGGTTTCAGGTAACAGCACCCTACGGACTATGGAACCGTCTATTTGCTGGGTGGTTTCAAGCTAACGGTCGGTAGCTAACATTAGCAGATGAGCCTGTTGACAGAGACGTTATTGTTCATAATTTTGGCACAATTTTTCCGACCCTAGTAGTGGTCATAGTGACTGAAAGTGTGATGTGAGATGCTAAAAAGAAACGACACGCTGTTTTCAGGTAACGGTTACGTTTTGATTGTGTTTGGTTTTTATTCCAGTGCATTTTTTGGTTAACAGAGACTGAGAGTCCATTTTATTTATTGTTTTTGGTTGTATTGTTCATTTATTGTGGCTATTTTAAATGTCTTCCAGGTCCAGTGTTAAATATTCTTTAGAAATAAAAGTGTATTGATTTTTGAAAAGGTGTACCTGCATTATTATGCCATTATCATTATATTAGATGAAAATGATCTCTCAACAACAATATTATCGTTTATCGCAGTCATTTCTGGGACAATTTATTGTCCAGCAAAATCTGTTATTGTGACAGGCCTACTCCTTGCTCATACAGACCCCCACATTATCACCTCTTATGTTACACAAAGCATAGGATACACTCACCTAAAGGATTATTAGGAACACCCTACTAATACCGTGTTTGATCCCCTTTGGCCTTCAGAACTGCCTTAATTCTTCATGGCATTGATTCAACAAGGTGCTGGAAGCATTCTTTAGAAATGTTGGCCCATATTGAGAGGATAGCATCTTGTAGTTAATGGAGATTTGTGGGATGCACATCCAGGGCACAAAACTCCCGTTCCACCACATCCCAAAGGGGTGAGATCTGGTGACTGTGGGAGCCATTTTAGTACAGTGGACTCATTGTCATGTTCCAGAAACCAATTTGAAATGATTTGAACTTTGTGACATGGTGCATCATCCTTCTGGAAGTAGCCATCAGAGGATGGGTACATGGTGGTCATAAAGGGATGGACATGGTCAAAAACAATGCTCAGGTAGGCTGTGGAATGCCCAATTAGTACTAAGGAGCCTAAAGTGTGCCAAGAAAACATTCCCCACACAATTACACCACCACCACCAACCTGCCCAGTGGTAACAAGGCATGACGGATCAATATTCCCATTCTGTTTACACCAAATTCTGACTCCACCATCGGAATGTCTCACAGAAATCGAGACTCCTCAGACCAGGCAACATTTTTACAGTCTTCAACTGTCCAATTTTGGTGAGCTTGTGCAAATTGTAGACTCATTTTCCTATTTTTAGTGAGCGATTAGATCACCTTTCTTTCCCATTCTGACATTCAGTTTGGAGTTCAGGAGATTGTCCAGACCTGGACCACACCCCTAAATGTATTGAAGCTGCTGCCATGTGATTGGTTGATTAGATAATGGCATTAATGAGAAATCTTACAGGTGTTCCTAATAATCCTTTAGGTGAGTGTACTGTATATATACGCTATGCTTCAACAGCAGAATTTCAGAGTGACAATTTTTGGGATTGGATCTGTCGTACTCCGAGCTTCTGCAGGGCTTGTAAATTGATGCTGAGTTCTTTGACGTAATAAACTTTTATATTCAAGAACAGTGTCCAGCGGCTTCCTCAACAGTTAGTGCAGGTTGCGGTCTATAACATGAGGTAGATCAGTAATAACACAGTAATCAGTAATATAAATGCTGAATGTAGAGAAGAGTGGATACTCTGTCACCCTCTGCTGTCACAACTAAAATTTGCATGCTGTTTTTCATTCCTCTCGACAGTAAAAACACAACAAGTAGGGCTGGGCGATATTGAGAAAATCAAATATCACGATATTTTTGACCAAATACCTCAATGTCGATATTGCGGCGATATTGGAGTAGTCACAACTGGTGCTTTAACAAAATATTAACACAATGAGATTTTTTATAAATAATCCATCAGAAATGTCGATTTAATGACAAAGTGGGTAAAGGCAAATAATAGAACAGCTAGAACAGTCTGTTGAGTTCAGAAAAGTACATCACTTCACTGTAATGCAGCCTTTAAAACCAGGAAAAGACAACACTTAATATATTACGATTTTTCGATATCCAAAATCTAAAAACGATATCTAGTCTCATATCACAATATTGATATATTGCCCAGCCCTAAATGTAAGTCAACCCCTCCCCAGATAACTGAAAGCAGCAGTGTTGCAGGTTATATGTAAAAGTGGAGTCAATAAACAGAGACACACCGTAGCACCTGTGAGACCGCTGCATTAGAAGGAAAGTATGGCAAGTAAAAATGTCAAGAGTGGATCATATTTTCTAACGTACCCCCTGGGAGAGTTTGTAAGTCTGATTGTACTTCCACATGTGCTCCATCACCAGCTCCACCGTGTCTGGGTCAGGGGCCTCCCCGTGGAAGTCCACCCCCATGAGCGCGGCCATTCTGTGCAGCAGGCCGGGGATCTGCTCCAGCTGCTGACGGCTTTGGTCCACGCGGTACGTCCAGGCGTGATCCACCAGAAAAACACTACAGTCAACACAGAAGGAAGATGGACAAAAAAATGGGTTAAATGCTTATTTTAAAAACTTAATTTAGTGCTTTTTTTAAATGTATTTTATTTAAATCAATATATACACGCACAGCAATTTGTTGTTGGTTTCTTACAATTGAGCCAAACTCAATTATGGAGCTCCAAAGTGTTCATTATTGAATAAACAGTGTGCCTAGTCCGCCGGATGTCACTCTTTTCAGATGTCCATTTTCAGACGTCCCGGTACCTTCCTCTTCCTTTGTGTTGGTGTTCTAACCTCCGGTGGATTTGTGAGGACTATGGTTAACTGCTCCTCAGATCTCTGCAGGGTAAATCCAGACAGCTAGCTACACTACCTGTCCAATCTGAGTTTTCTCTCGCACCAAAACAAGTTCCTTCGAGGCTATTAAAATACGACGGCTAATAAGAAGATACTGGCGTTGTCAGCTCGTGCACTGATTCGCTAGCCAAGGGCTAGCACTCCACCAATCCAAAAAGTTAAAATCGGCCAAAATGAACGCCGACGGCTCCTCTGACTGACAACGGCACGGAACACACCGAACCGACTCGAGTCACCGACCTCGCCAGACTGTCCGACGGCCGATTATCGGGTTGGTGTTTCAGCGCCTTTAGACTGCAAAAATGAATGAGATATGAACACAGACTACTTGTTGAACTGAAACCATTAGTGATGGGAAAATGATTTGAAAAACGGATAACTTAGGAAGAAGACTAAATAATGAAATTGAACTGAATTTAACCTGACTAAACAGAAGACTCAGACATATACAATGGTGTTGTATTCAAATTTTATGGCATTAAAAAAAAAAAACGTTGAAAAATAATAATTAAATTTGTCAAAAACATCGGAAAAAAAGGGCCAAAGAAAACTTGGATAAAAAAAAAGAGAAAAAAAAAGATCATGGTTGGTGCAGAGTTTCCTCTATGTTGATTTTGTAGTGGCGGCCCACCATGGCAAAATTTCTGCCACCACGGTATCAGAAGTAGGGCTGTACAATGTGCCTTTTAAATCATCCACATAGTGAGTTCTACTTGTTAACAACAAGTAGAACTATTCTATTGGGAGGGGGGGCGGGGGTTGTTCGGACATACCTTCCCCCACTGCTAAAAGAAATCCTAAAGGTTGTCAACTTGTAAACTGGTGTCAACTTTTAAACTGGCAGTTTCTGATGGGCTGCCTTCAAAAAGGGAGGAGCAGAGTACTTCTTCTCTCCTCCTCCCTAGAGTTTTAACATATGAACTTCTTCATTCGAGAAAATTAAAAGGAATGGTTTATAAACTTAATTTGGACGTGCAGAACAATACATTTTCCCATCGCTAATTTATTGTAACACTGGATTAACATTATAACATTAACACCTAAACAGGAAAGGTTAAACAGAGTCACTTGACACACATATTTGCATAGTATTCTGTGCATTCATTAATACATCATAAGTTATAACACAGTGTAGAAATATATTGGATTTAGAATAAGAGTGTCCTGTAGCCTGGGATGGCCTCGCTGTCTCCTCCTGTCTGACATGTGTAAGATAAGACGTGTTCAAATTTAGTGGAGCAAAAGTGCTCCCGATTTGTTTGATAAACATTTGGAACGGAATGCTACTAATGAAATATCTTAAAGTAACAGACAATCTTTAGGCCATGAGAGAAGAAGAGAATGACAGCGATCCCAAGGCTAGGTACTGTAGAGTTGTTGTTATACATCTGTCATATATCACCTCAGTGATAAGCAGGGTCTCTCATTAAGTTGTTTGACCTCACAGTTTGATGATCTCATGGGATGAGGGCCGAAAAAGATGCTAGAATGACTAGCTGTGGATGCTGTAGGATATATTGTGTGGAACATGTGTGTAGAGATCATGAGTGGCTTTGTTCTCCAATCTTCCTGACTACCTGTGAGAGAGAGAGAGCCATCTGACCTGATAAGTTTGAAAGGGAGTTGCTCTTCCTGAGTATCTGTGAGAGGACTATCTGACCTATGTGAAAGGGGGGACGGGGCCGGGAAAATAATTGAGCCGATTTATTAAAGAAAAAAAAAAATAAGACTCTCAGATCGGGAGGAGCAGAGAACAAAGCCACTGTCTAAGATGTATTTTGCAATAACTGAAAAGGTTAGATTCAGGTCATAGGATAAGTGGGCTCTCATCACTCCTAGATCAGCAGAAAAGATAAGACACACAGATGTTTCATCATAAAAAACGTTTTAAAGATCCAATTTGTAGATCCAAGACAGTCACGAACTGTTTGGCCTTGGAGTGGGGAGAGTCAATGGGTTTCATGCATGACGCTACATCCCAGGAAGGGGCCCGAAAAGGAGAGGACCGGACAGCAGAGCCAAGATGACGTGGACTAGTGTAACATCACCTCCAAGGATGGGCAAAATGTATAAAAGGGAGAGAGTTTGAGATAGCGATCATCAGATGCCTGATGGGACTCTTGTCGGTTTGCTGGGGAGAGGGATAGACTTGTCTTGAAGATGTCTGATCCGTGTACGCGTTTTGTAATTGCAATATCATTTCACTAAAAGGTGGTTACTTTTGAATCCAAAGAATCCTGAGTTTTATTTCTGATCTACCATCTCAACGGACACTTGAGATTTAAAAAGGTGTGAGGTGTAGTGACCTTAATTGGAGTCAGATTACGTCTGGCCTTTTTGGGCCAGACTAGAAACGGTCCTTTCTACAGGGCCCAGAATTTTATGCTACACCCGCCCCTGGAAACACCCACCAAACGAGAGAAAACATAACTCAAAGCCTGTTGCACACCGTTTGGTTTCACACCGTTCAGAGGAAACATGCCGTTCATCCAGGAAGCCGTAGCAAAACGGTGCACACCGTTTTGAGATTGAACGTGCCCCAGGATAGGAGAAAAACGGTGAGGAGTTGTTAGAATTTCTTGTAAACCAATCAAAATCGTATTGGTTGGGACTAATCTCTGGTCCCAAAGTCAGTGGATCTCTGTAAAATGATCCCGGGATGGAACTTGTTTCGGTGGAACATTTGCAATCCTCAAAAGAAAACGCCACATACAATATTAACTGAAGTTAACTGTTCACACAATACAGTTACATGAGCAATTTATAATTTTTTGGATATATGGTTAAATGTTATTTGCTCTTGCCAGTGTATCGGCATGCGTATTTTGTCCATAGCAAATCCCCACCAATCGGTCCCAAAACGTCCCAGTTAGAGAGGAAATGCCGTAAACATATTCTTTGTAGATCTTTACAATCATTCCCGAAAGAACCAAGCAGACCTGACTTGCTGCACGATCCAAATTTTTTTTCTAAACTTTTTAGCGTGTAACGTTAGGCTCCGGTCGCTGCTGCTCTTCGAATCTACCGGAGTTGAGAGACAACTATCTGGCAAATGAACCGTCGCTGATCTAGACTACGAATGAATTTGATTACTTGTCTAAACAATTATTTTGCAAAATTTTTCAACTCATAAAATGTTATTTCCTCCCTATTTTCACAATAATTACAGGACTTCATTTTTATTTCAAATTGCCACTTCTTCATGGCACTGTCCTCACACGTTTCAGCTGATCCCATGTCTACATATATAAGGAGGTAAAGGCGGGAGGTTCTGGCTTGGGTTGCACCTCCAATAGGTCAGTGGCAACCAGGTCAAAATTGAAATATTTTTAACTCTGAGCGCAGCGCTCAGCGGCAATTTCGAGAGCTGCGCCAGGTTTTACCGTGGATCATGTGTGGGCGGCTTTAGGCTAGCAGGTTCAACAATTGCTACCGGAGTTAGCCAGTTAGCTCCTGTAAGCTAGAGCAACAGCAATGTCAAATTTAGGCAGCTGCTAAATAAAAACCCACTACACGGAAACAGTTCTATTTTTTCAGCTTAACAAAGCTTCACACGTGACATTCCCTACCTAACTGACTAACAGGCTAGGCTGAAAAAATAGGAAATCTGGTGTTAATGGCAGCAGCTAGCTAGGTCATTCAGAGTTTCCTCTGCAGCATCTTGGTTCAAAAGATGTTCCTAATAGAATAATATACACAAAAAATAAACACACAGCTAACCTAGCTAGCTAATTGGCATAAGCAGCATTTTTAAGCTAAATCTAAAAAGATAAGAGATGAAGGGACTGTATCTGTGTACTATGTTTATTCGCAGCAGTGGCCTAGTTGATCTAGCTAACAAGCTAAATTTGGTAGCAGTAGTTGATCTTGCTATTTAAAAAGAGGCAAAAGGTGAGAGGGCTGTTATTGTGAAATTAAAAAGAAATGTGTTATCTGGTAAAGTGCAAAAATAAGATGTTTATGAAAATAAACATTACAATTTAGCTATTATGAATGATTAAATAACAATTCATAATAATTTCCTCAACAAAATTGTTAGTCACATCTTTCGAGGGGATTGACTGGTGTGTGGCGCCCTCACCTGGACGGCTCTGAGGCTTGCAGTCCACTCTCCCGGGTCACAACCACTTTACTGCCCATCACTGCTACACGATTGTCCCTCTTCCTCTCCTCGTTACCCCCAGTTTCCTCCTCGTCGTCGTCTTCTTGTTGAAACTGCATGATTCCGAAAACTTCCCCAGCATCATAAATCTATGGCATACAAAATTATGTTGTATTTTATCATGTCATCGCCACCAGACTCCATTGGAGAATTTGTCAATTTAAAGTTGGCTTGCTTCTCATCTTTAGCAGGTGTCAATAATGCTGCGTTTAATATATTGTAGTTCCACTCTTCAACTCGGCAGCTATTTGAGAAAAACCACGCAGCGCTTATTTAACTCTCAAAGTTCCTTCCCCTCCGATTCTCACACTAGACGCACCGTACATGTAGCTAACGTTATATATTACAGTACCCCGAAATAGGCGTGTGAACCAACTATTTTATACAGATCAACACAAACAACACGCCGATTGGTGCCTAAATTATATGCCGAATTCACCGAGGTAAAATATACGTTTGGTAAATGCTTTTACTCATTGATTTTTTCCGATGTGGGTGTTTGTAAACAATAAAGCAAAACTGAAACCATTAGATTTGAATGCGAGTTTGGCTTAGTTCCCTCCCTCGTGACAGAGCGGGACGTAGTGGAGTTATAGCTAGCTAACGTTACGTTATATTCGTGGACCCAGCCGGGATATTGAGCATGGAGTCGTGGCATAAGCTAACGGGTGTGCTTATGTCAATTAAGGGCATGCCATTTGTCATAACCATAACGGTCTGTCTATGGTCACAACTTGCTAGTAACGTCACTTATTTTAATCCAAAGTGGCGTAGCTCAGCAGCGCTGCCTGTGTTACCGTTAAACGAGCGAGCCGGTTAACAGGCGACTTTACTTCCAGCGTACGCGGTTGTCGTAGTGACAACAGCGGTTGAAAATACGAACGAGAAAAACGTATGACAAAAAAGTTGTTTTTCCAATTGAACTGCTGTTTATTCCACGAATGGGATACAGCTATTTGAGATAAGGCACTTGTTTTTAAGCAAACTCAATCACTGTACCACTTGTTAACACGTGTGAGATGTTGTTGGCAGGGTAAGTTAGCAGAAGACAGACCTCGTTGGTGATTTTGTGATGGAGGCTCCTCCAGTAGACTGGGGGCAGTCCTGAGGACTGCAGGGCCCCGCCGTGTAGGGCCACGAAGCCGGTGAACTCCTCGTCCCCGTCTCCATTTATCATTATACTGTTTGTTGACATTACTATAAGCTGATATATCACTCACGTGGAGGTAGATGGACTCATTAGACTTAGCACACCCGGAAGAAGTTTGACAGCTGAGCCAGCAATGCATTGTGGGAGAGTTTTAAAGCGCCCTATACTAGAGTATTTTCACTATTATTTCCTCTCTATATGTAAGTAAAGTAACTATAGGAGTTACTTTTTAGATCATCCCTACTGCACACACTGCACACATCTGTTTGTCAAGCACTGAGTGCTAAAATACATATTTTCATAAAACAAATACAGAAAAAAGTGTGAGATCATTTCAGCTGGTTTTATAGAGTGTACAGAACAATGTAACATTTTTGTCTTAACCCTGTGATGCATGAATTATGAAAGCCTGAGTCAAAACAAAAAGTTTTTAATGTGTTTTACTCTTCTTAGGGCATGAAAAAAAAAGTGCACTTTTTTTTTCAAACATGATTTTTTTTCAGAAAGTTACAGACATGTCCACTACACTGGACTACATGCTCTTAAGCACTCAACATACATAACAGTATAAACTTAGAGGGAGAATGAATCAAATTGAGTTGTATCATAAATCCATGAACAATTATTTAATGTTACACTTTTAAAAACACTTTTAACATTCTATAGCCCTATTGCAGCAGCAGTGGCAGCAAAAACTGTCCTATCCTGTTAATAGTGTCCTGACTCCTGAGGAGTGTCCCGGGACAGTCAGACACTGTCCTGTGACACCCAGACACTGTCTTGTGACTCCCATGACTGTCCTGTGACTCCCAGACACTGTCCTCTGACACGCAGACGCTGTCCTGTGACTCCCAGACACTGTCCTCTGACACGCAGACACTGTCCTGTGACTCCCATGACTGTCCTGGGACAGTCAGACCCTGTCCTGTGACTCCCATGACTGTCCTGTGACACCCAGACACTGTCCTGTGACTCCCACGACTGTCCCGGGATAGTCAGACACTGTCCTGTGACACAAAGACACTGTCCTGTGACTCCCATGACTGTCCCGGGATAGTCAGACACTGTCCTGTGACACCCAGCCACTGTCCTGTGACTCCCACGACTGTCCCGGGATAGTCAGACACTGTCCTGTGACTCCAGACTTGGAGGTTCACTTGTAGTTACAACAACTAACCACTGAATAAACCTCAATGGAGGGGGGCAGCAGAGAACATTCTAACGACTGATATGCAATTCCACCATAGAAACTATTTTGGAGAAAATGATTTTTAAACAGCTGTCCACTGTAGTGACCGCTATGCGCCAGAGGGTTAATCCAAAAGCAGCGCTCTTGAAACAAGTTGATTTTTTGAAATTAGAATCCAGGGGTAAGTAATCTAACTAGACTGGCAGATCTTTTTTCACTCATTTGAAGGAAATAAAAGACAGTTAAGACTAAATAACTAATAAACAAGTACTTAGTAAGATGGATTTTCATAAAATAATATACAAAGTCGTATAGCTGTAGCTCCAACTTGACCAACATTTAAATGCTCAATGCATAGGTGATATTACCCTTATATGGGATATACAGTATTCAAAACAACGATTTAAATATGTGTATATATGTAAACACTATGAAAGAAGGCTGTTCTGCATAATGTGACCATTTCGTTTTAATAATTTCTGATATTACAAAATGTAATAAGTACATTTTGGATAGATCTTGTCTGGTATTAATAGCCTCTATTTTTAGGGGATTTTCCCTTTAATATAGCGACAGTGGATAGACATGAAAGGGGGAAGAGAGATAGGGAATGACACACAGCAAAGGGCTGCAGGTCAGATTTGAACCCGGGCTGTTGCAGGACTCAGCCAACGTGGGGCAAACGCTCTTACTGGGTGAGCTAGAAGCCACCTCATTAGTAGCCTCTATTTTTATAAAATGTGTGTGTTTGTGTGTGTGTGAAATTCTAAAAATGAATGCATATTTCTAAATCAACATCATGTATTTTAAAATGCACAAATAAAACAAAATACAAATACAGTCAGTGGTGTAACGCATTTTTTATTTAAATAAATAGAACAAGCCAAAGCTATATATCCAAATTGAGGATTTAAATTTAAAATATAAAAAGGTATGGACAAATGGGAGTTATGAAAACTTCATAAATACACACACACACACACACACACACACACACACACACACACAAAGCTTATTGCTGGCAAGCGTCCAAAACAGGAAATAAAAAAATTTAAAATTAAAAATGTAACCACGATGTAAGACAAACCAGTCAGTCAGTAAATGAAGGTTAAATTTGACTCAACTAAATACACTACTTTCATTGCCATGTCTTTCAAATCATTGCCCCGGAAATTATCAATATCATAATTTCATTTGTTTTTACATTACATGTCATTTAGCTGACACTTTTTATTCAAAGCGATTTACAATTGCTATATATATATCAGAGATCGCACACCTCTGGAGTAACTAGTTGTTAAGTGTCTTGCTCAGGAACACATTGGTTGATGTATCACAGTGAGAATTGAACCCAGGTCTCTCACACCAAAGGCATGTGTCATATCCACTGCGCCCAGTTAATGAATATGGCTTCACTGTTACATCTTGAGGAAACATTCTTTGGCATTGCTCCACATTTGTATTCCCTGCAGGGAGAGAGAGAAAGGAAAAAGAAACTTTTTTTTATGAACGTGACCAGTCCAGTTGTCCTGTAAGTTTTAGACAGATGATGTGCTCTTCTGTACCTTTTTGCACATGCTGATTTGCATGACAGCATAGTTGATGAGCGCTTCCCGCAGATCTTTGTCTTTATGCTCCTTAAAGCGCTGCATATCCACCCACGCCCTTTCAACATGCTCTCTGCAGCGAAACAGATCCAATGAAGCACACAGGGAAAAATTGGCAAATATATTATGGATAATCATGGACATGGACGGAACATTTTTTCCATCAGAAAACATTTTTAAGGCTGCTTTCACACACAATCTGCAGTCCCTCCAGAAAAATGCGATCATGCGATCGGATGATTCAATGCTTAATCAGCTACAGTCCGCATATTGATGCGGGGACCGCATTTTTTCAAATACGCCGCACTTTCGCTGCATAAATTGCCGATTTCCACGCAAAATATGCAGGGCTTGCATGATTTCATAATCCCTGCATTTTCGTTTAAAAAAAAGTCACATATCTTAGCAGAAAGTTGAAAAATGTTGCGTTTTCTTCACACAAGAGCAGCCATTTTCCCCTGTTGCCATGGGAACATTATGAAGTGACGTAATTACGTGACGTGAACTTCATCGAAAAGCAGAGTGATGGGGTAGGAATCACAGTTTTTTCTCTTTTTCATCAAACCGCAATTTTTGCAAGTTCCTGCAATTTTCATCACATAAAAACTGCATAAAAATCCTGCATATTCCATCGCATTTTTCAAGAAAACATGCCGCATAATCAAGGATTTTTGCCAGCAACAATCACAAAAAAACTCTTCTGGAAGGACTGAATCTGTAATCTTTCAGCATTGTCCATGACTCACTCGCACTCGACTGTTTTCTCCTTGACGGTGTCTTCCCCCTCTGCTATTAGCTCCTCCAGCAGCTTGATTCTGGCCTCCCTCTGCACAGGTGCCTCTTGGCCAAAAAGCTTGTTGGTCATGCCTTTGAAGGAGAACGTCCGCACAATCTAAGGACGGCATAAACAGAGAAAACAGTTCAGTTTGGAAGTTGTTAACATCTGCTCAACCGTCTTCCCTCTGTCTGACATGACAAAATCAGCGATCACTGCTGAAGAATAAAGGCGGATTTATGCTTCTGCGTGGGCTCTACGCAGAGCTTTCGCCGTAGCTTACATAAGTGGCCTTGGGTCTACTTGATTGCTGGTGTCTGCGACGTTCTAGCGTTTCTCTTTAGGAGAATAGCAGGGTCGGCATGTGTGTGTGTGGGGGGGAGTGTGTGGTAGAGCGAGTGAGAGAGTGATGGTGGGATTAGTTTGGAGCGAGTAGTGACTCTAGAGTCATAGTGAGAGAACCAAAGTGTCTCCCCTGTTCTTTCTGACCACGGTGGGGAATCTGGAGCAGGAGAAGTTAACCCTCTCCCTTATTTCATGTTGTTTATGGAGAAGGAGAACCAGGAAATGAGTCGGGGGAAATGCAACGCTACCAAGACACGGCCAAGCGGACCAATCACAATTGTTGTTGCGTCGCCGTCACATGTGGTTGTCATTTTTTGAGAGATGCACGTCAGGCTACGGCATAGGGCCCGCATCTCCACCTACCTACGTACGTACCCGCGGCGTCGATTTAACGCAGGAGCATAAACTGGCCTTAACAGACAAAGCTAAAGTTGAGCGTACCCCTGTAGCCAGCTCCTCGTGTTGCTGCTTCTTTGAGATGAGGTCCTGGGAGGCCATCTCAAGCTCAAACTGGGTCAGCTCGTGTTTCCTGCACACTGCCCTGCCAAAGCAAAGTGTAACACAAAGAGCCAATATCCAGTGAACACACGTGATTAGGGTTGCAAATGTGAATATTCAATGTAATGCAGAGATAATTCATTATTTTGCCAAATGCATTAATTAATTAGTCAAATACAGTTCTGCGAGCAAATCACTCCGCCCAACTAGCAGAAGAGTTACAACACGCACGGAGATGAGAAGGGTATGTATGGAATAAGCTAAAGTCCCAATAAATCGGCATGTTCCTTTAATCTCAATCCAGCTTTTTCTTCTGGTTTCATGCCGATACGTATTGATGGAATGACCAGTGACAGCGTAAAAGTGTAAAAACTGGTGGGATTGAGACTAAAAAGGTGGGGCTCATGTAAAAAATGGATTGAACCAAATCAGGTACTGATGTCAGGAGTTCAGGTTGACAGATATTAATATTTACATTGTTTAGAGGATCTTTTAAAAAAAAAAAGTACAAATCCAATACTGTCTCAGACTTAAGCTGGGGACATTATACGGTTTAATGGAGCCACCATGTCTTTAAAATATTGTGTGAAGATGTTGCTTGTCTTACCTCAGAGCTTCAGCATAGAAGAGATATTCTTTTAGTTGGTCTGCATAATGTTCCTCTTCTTCTAAGATATCATCTATTGAGGCGGCATACCTACAGGTGAGTGACAAAAAAACATCTGTCTTCACAAGCAACACGGGCTGGGGTAATGAGGCAGCAACGATCCTACGTGTGTGTTACAAACGTAACTGTTACATAAAGAGATAATAGCTGTCGAGGAATTGCATGAAACTATAACAAACAGAGAGTCTCGACTTTATTACTCACGCATCCATGTGATGACCGGCACTTTGCAGTCCGTCTCCCATCTCTTTTTCTATGGCGCTCCACTCACTGCAGTGGACACATGGATGCAAACACACACACACACACACACATTTGCAAATTAGTGAGGCGATTCTATGACACACACACGCTACTTTTGAGAAATTATCAACTTGTAAAATGTCTGAGGTTTTTTTCCATGATGAAAGCTATGCAGTGTTAATCATTCTCATCTGTAGTAATAACAGCGAGCTGTAGTTCCAAAAAGACAACCTGTAGGGGGACCAAAGAGGGAAAAGTTACATAGTATGCCTTTAAATGCTCCTGAATTTTGGGACTGAATAACATTTTTCAAAGGTAGCACCAGAGGCCTGTACTACAATGCAAGATTTGGCGTTAACGAGGTAACTTCAGGTTCAA
Organism: Perca flavescens; assembly: GCF_004354835.1. NCBI lineage: Eukaryota > Metazoa > Chordata > Actinopteri > Perciformes > Percidae > Perca > Perca flavescens. Next base: position 24,216,952 of record NC_041353.1, on the reverse strand, counting down.
CTCAGGGTTTTGGGTATCACGACGGTGGATCACTTGTTACCGGGTTAAATCGCCGTGGTAACTTATGCTGAACACCTAACCTGCTCGGGAGCAGGTTAAGTTGGAGATCAGAGATCAACCAGTGTAAACAGTGTATCAATGGCGTCACCATTCTTAGAAGATCAGGCGGAGCTCGGTGCGCAGAGAGAGAGAGAGAGAGAGAGAGAGAGAGAGAGAGAGAGAGAGAGAGAGAGAGAGAGAGAGAGAGAGAGAAAGAGATATTGATAAGCAGTGGCAATTTTAGACCCTTTTTAGGGGGGGCTCAAGCCAGGTGTAATATCCTGTGTCGCTGTCGCCAATGCTATACACCTGTAGCCCAGTCAAGGAAAGTTATATTTTTTATTTGTTTATTATTATTTCATTTGATTCTGGTAGTCCATAAAGGGACTTTTGTAGTTTTTTTTCACATGTTCAATATTTTGCATTTATCCTCTGTTATAATAATACATACATATATTCATTGTTATCCAGTGAAATTACTGATTTAGCAGAGGGGGTTAACACTTTTGCATGGCACTGTATCCGTGTCGCATTCTCATCACGGGGCTGAGCCCCCCTAAAGGTCTGATCCTAGAACCGCCCCTGTTGATAAGCGTTGTGATTTACGCATTTACAGCCATGGCATTTTTTTTCAGCTTTCCTCCTGTTTTAGGAAGCAGCGACTGTATTGCATTTTCTCTGTAAAACTGTGTCTGTGTTCTTAGTAATTTATGTAGAATTATAGTTTTCTCTTCTTATGTAGAATATGCGGCTTTGGTAGACGTTTGCGGTTGGTCGGGCTGTGCAAACACCGTCTCTTTTATGTGAACGTGCGCGTTGCTGCATTGGGAAACCCTGGGTTGACTGAACTAGTTGTTAACCACCATCGGGACACAGCTTATGCGGGACTGCGGTTGTTAGGTTAGGTGAAGCCGGGCAACGGAAATCAATCCAAGGCATGTTGATCTAGATTCGTAGTACCGGGGTCCGTTTCAGGAAGGAGGTTTACCAAACTCTGAGTCTAACCCTGATCTCTGAGTTGATTTACCCTGAGATGGGAAACTCTGAGTTTTTGGTTCCAGAACAGCTGATTTGAGTTGGTTCAATCAACTCAGAGTAGGTTCACTCAGAGTTGCGCGCGTGCACCACCACAAAAAAAGGCAGCATGAATGGAGCCATGATACTACGATTCACCATGGTAACAACCACAAACAAACTGGTCGGCGGAAATACTCATGGCACATACAGCGAGTTTGAACATGTATTTCGTTAAAAAAGCAACACAGCGGCTGCTGCAGAAGAGAGAGAATTTGCGTGGAGGAAAATTGCTGCAAGAGTAAATACGTAAGTTCCAATATAGTGTATTAATTTCATATTTAATCATAATATTACTGGTGAAATGGTATTGAACCTATAATCTATTTCATTTAGGTGCAATCCTGCGGGCGAAAAAGTCCTAGGCCTACTAGTCCCATTCTGAGGCTGCAGCAACATCATTACTGTAATAGAATTATAATTCATAATCTTTTATTTCAAAGTTTTTTGTTGGAATCAGGTGGCTATTTTTTATTTTTTTTCCCTTATTTCAATTTGAGGGTCTAAGGATAGAGGGTGCTGCATGCTGTACAGATTGTAAAGACCTTTAAAGCTATAGTGCGTAGTTTCTGTCTCCTCCATGAGGAATTCTAAGTAAAAAACTGTTGGCGGGTCCTTCCCCCACCCTTCCTCCACGCAGTTGCTAGTAGCCAAGGAGGACACGGAGGATTAAAAAAACATGATGGACTCTTCAGAAGAGGTCATTATCTTCACTCGAGTTTCTGCGAAAATCCAGAGAGAGTTGTGTGGAGCTGATTAATTAGCTTTGTTGCAACTCATTTGGTAATAGCTGGAATGTAACGGACGTTCATTAATATCAAAATGTTAAGGACTAAAGCTTTAAGTTAAAGTTGTGTAGTGTGATTTTGGAGTTAAGTTGATTTGACATGACAAAGGGACAATAGAAACAACATGTTCATCAGCAATTCTTGTCCTTTTTAGTCATGAGCAGATACATTATCACATGCTTGTTGTCAAACCTGAAGACTCTCCCATAGTTCCCATGGACCTTGTAAACACCATAGAGTCGATCTGCAACCCTCTAAAAGAGACACAGGAAATACATGAAAGTAAGTGGTGGACCAATTTAAAATATAGGAAATATTTCTTCATGAAATTCAGATTTCCAGTCTAACGCCCGAGCTAGTGTATTTACATACACACATAATCAGTGTACACTTAAACGGCAAGAACTGAGGTGATAAAATGTCAAGTCTACTCTGGTCAGTTAGCTACTGAATGGTTACTGCTGTGAGAATGAACTTTCAATCTCAGTATCAAATTATTTTGTTTTTTTCTTCTGAGACTTACTGAGTTCAGCGCCAGCCATAAGCACTGACATTTATTTAAGTCCCTAGAGTTCATATTTACAAGTATTTACAAGTATCAAATTACAATGTGAAAAAAATTTCAGCTCAATGTTTTGTTTGGGCATTTTACTGGTTATTTCTTAAACTTAATCAGAACAGGTGAAAGTGCTTGAATTATGTAACTTTGTATGGGAATAGCAGGTGCAGAAAGACAACATAGTTTCATAGCACCTACAATTAAATACACTCGGGTACAGTAGACCCGAACACCTCATGTGTAATAGTTATGTGTAGGGGGGAATGTGTAGCGTGTGCAGTCATTGAAAATAAGTTATTTTTTATGTTCTTCACAGAAAATGAGCCAAGGCCAATGAGTTTGAGTTAGAATAAATAATAAATAGCATAATTTTTCTTTTAGCAAACATTGAAAATGGGTCCCACGGACCCAAACCCCACACAAGAATTAAAGCATAAAGCAATTTATTCAAAGATTATACACAAACATGAATTCAATCTGTGTGTGTGTGTGTGTGTGTGTGTGGGGAGCGACTTACTGCCCGTGCTCGGAGCAGCTGAGATGTGTGAGACTGCAGCTGATCGCTGTAATGTTTCATCTCCATGAAGCGTCTGAGTAAGAGACAATGTACAAATTCTTTCGATTTTTAATATTCTATTATTATTTTGATTATCAATTAACAATTTAAGTAATTTTTCAAACAGAAATGCCAAACATTTGATGTCTCCATGTTCTCAAATGTAAGAATTTGGTTGGACAAAACAAGACATTTAATGATGTCATCTTGTGCTCTGGCTTGTGCCATGCGCTGGGTTTTCTGATGTTTGATAGAACCAAATGATGAACACATTAACCGATAAAAATAAATACATGTTTAATTGATGAATCCACACGTTGGGTGGAGCACAACAATATTCTGCAATCATACAATTGCTTTGGAAATTGATCATTTAAAGATTGTAAAAACCTACTCCTATTTCTAAAAAGTTAAGCTAACATCTTATTATATATCAATAATAACATCAGGTTAGCTCTGGTAAACATACAGCTCCAATAAAAAATAAAAAGAACTCTTAATAACTAACTTTTAGCAATTTTTTCAATCCAATTGAAACCTTACATTGTGTTTGAGGAAACACTTACTTACTTATCTGGATTTCTCACCCTGAAGGTGGCACTGAGAGCCCTGATCCTGGAATCTGCCTGAAACAGGAGCATCAGAAGGTGGTCACGCTTTGTGAACACTGAACATATGTGTGAGCATTGCCTTTGCGAATGAAGAGATAGACGTTCCACAAAGTACCTTTGCCTGAAATCCTGTCTCATACACCACTTCCTTCCAGCCATGTTCCTGCCACACACAGCAGTGAACAAAAAGTTATTCACTGAGCCGCTGACCTATTGATCGTCACTTAACTGACCCAGAGCTGTAGCGTGTACCTCAGTGAGAAAGTGGTGGAGGATCTTGTCATTGGAGAGGACTGGGTGTGATGCCACGCGAAGCAGAAAGTTCTCCAGCCCGATCCTGCGCCGCTCCACAAAGTCTGGGTCCATGTTGTCGGCAGACAGCTTGTGCCACACAAACTCCGCCTGCAATGCCAGAGAGCAAAGAAACGGCCTACATTTAATGCCTCACTTCTGCGGGTTCAAGTGTGTACTATATGTTTGCTAAAAAATGGGTTGTACCACACAAAAATAATAATTCATTCAATTAGAAGTAATTAAAATGGCAAATCCCCAAGATGTTGACTGCTAAACAAATGAAATGTGACAGAAAGTGGTAACTGTTGAATTTTGCTGATGTTATTTTGGTGACCTCATTTATGTGTGATACAGCCACCTTCAGCTTCATAAAAGTTATTTTAGTACAAAAATTATCCAAGCACTTTTCTACAAGATAACACACGTTTTCTTTTTGAAGTGTTTTTCGTGCAGTTTATGCCTATGTTCAATATTTTATTGTAGAGAGCTGACAAGAAATGAGGAGAGAGAGAGAGAGAGAGAGAGGGGATGACAAATGTAAAAAATGTCGGTTACACTTTACTTGAAGGTATCTAGATGCCTTCAAGTAAAGTGTTACCAAAATGTCTTTAACTTGTACACCACCAGGACCTCCCTAACTTCTCTTTTGTTTTTTTAAAGGTACAGGAAACTAAAAATTGTGGCTTTGTAGCTTAATGAGTGTGCTTGTTTGTCATCTATCCATCAGAATTTCCCATAATTGCTTCTATGTTATTTATTTACCTAAATTGTATTATCTTTACATCCTGGTTCAGACGTTCTTTTTGGCTGGGTTTGGTCCAAATAGGGGACATTGCTCCATCATATGTGTGTGTGTGTGTGTGTGTGTGTGTGTTGTCGTAGCAACCTACACCACGTGTATTAGTTGTTTTGTCATCATTGACTATGTTTACATGTACATTATGTTCATGTTTTGTGCCTTTATTCCGGAAAAGTAAAAGCATAATATGAGCACTTTAAGCCTGCCATGCATTGTCGTTCCCAAAGCTCTCTGTTTGTGCCTGTCTTGACGACAAAGCAACCTGGGAGTTTTCAAACCAAAATGGGGGCAGCAGTATTTCCGAATTTCTCCATTTTAGGGGTTCGGAAACGCAGGAGTAGTGTGAACATGAGGCGTAAAGAAACATAGCAAAATATATTTGTTTTTAAACCAAAACGTGGTGGTGTGTATGTAGCCTTAGGGCGCTGACAAACCAACCCGATAATTGGCCATTGGACAGTCTGGCGAGGTCAGTGACTCGAGTCTGTTCGGTGTGTCCCGTGCCGTCGTCAGTCTGGGGGGCTGTCGGCCAATATTTTGGCCGACCTGACTTGTTCAGTCGGAGGCAGGGCAGTCGGGCCTCACCCGGAAATGGCGAGCGGAATGAGCGTGACTAGAGTCTCGAAAATCTTTTAAACTGACCTTTGTTGATCTGAAATGAAGACAGATTCAGCAACTGCATGGAATATTTCTCGCTTAAAATGTGTGTTCTGAGGCAGTTTTTTGGACCTCGGGGACCCGACTGATCAGTCCGACTTGCTTTTCTGCCGACGGTCGGCCGTCTGGTTGGTGTGTAACTGCTACTAGACGTGTCTTAAAGGACAGTATCACTGAACAGGGTTTGGAAAGCAGAGCCACACTGAACTCACCCTCTTCTCAGGCAAAGGGGGGACCACGATGTATGGATAGGTAACTAACAGGTAGTTACGCAGCAGTTCAAATTCACTGTATCTCCTCCACAGAGAGTCAGGGGCTGGGTTACGACCTTCCGTGACTGCATCCATGGGCCTTTAAAGATTGAGTCACATGACAATTTTGTTTAGTTGTTTTTGCACTGTGGACAAAAGGCAGAAGTAAATGCATGCACGGCAGAGCTTAAATAAGAGGAAATGCCGATTGCAAAACATCTCAGCTCAACCTATAGCACTTCCTTTTAAATGACTGTTAAAGGCTGCAGTTCTCACCGTGTTTCGATGAGGTACACAGTGAACGTTTCCTGCATGTTCACTGCGTTTTTACCACTCCTTTTCTCGGCCTCAGCAACACAGATCTCCATTCTGCGCACGAGAGTGGAGCCCTCTTCCACCACCTAAAGTACACCGTCACACAGTATCATTAACAGCCTCTGAAAACAGATCTTTGCAAGACGTTTTAGGGAATTAGATAGATAGATAGATAGATAGATAGAGAGATAGATAGATAGATACTTTATTCATCCCGAGGGAAATTTTAGAATTATAATATATATATATATATATATATATATATATATATATATATATATATATATATATATATAGGCTGTTAGCTAACAGCTGTCCATACAACAGCTGTCCATATGAAATAGGCTGTTAGCTAACAGCTGTCCATATAACAGCTGTCCATATGAAATAGGCTGTTAGCTAACAGCTGTCCATATCAAATATAAAAACGTATTTATTAAGCAAGCTAGTGTAACTTTAAGCATGAAAATAACAGTAGTCTGGTTGAGCCATAGCTCCATTACATTGGAGTCGAAAGCAATTTTAATGGCGAACATGTTAAATGAATTGTGTCTAATTCAATTCAACTAGCTTTTCGGCTAGCTTGTCTATATGGCGTAACGTTAAGCTAGCTCTGCCCTGAGCTTTTAACTGTTAGCAAACAATACACTGTAACGTGAACACACAGCCTTTATTCCACTGCCATAGTGAGAGCAATTGTAACGTTACAACCTAGGGGAAGCTGCCGTTTTACCGTGTTGTTTAGGCTGCTGCTCCCGTCTGCAGCTGTGTGGTCGGACTCATCGTCAGTGGCCACCAACTCATCCCTCCCGTCCTCCGCCATCCTTTTACTCTTCTGCTGAGTGATGAGGTTGGTGGTGAGCCAGCACGCATGCGCAGAGGGTTCCCATCACCCAGCAGATGTTATGGTAGTTTTTTTGTTATACATCCATGAACAGATGTTGAAATATTTTTCAGAAAAGCACATTAAGCTAAAATGAATACATCCACTAGATGTGCTGACAATGTAGGGAAACTATTTTTTTAAGAACTTTATTAAGAATGTAAATAGTACAAAGTCAGATAATGGTGAAGGCAAGCAAACTATAATAATAAAAAGCAATTTTAGACGTCTCTTCTTTGAAGTTGGAATTCAAGGTTAATTTGTAGTCACTGACGTTATACAACAGGGTTGCACAACGAAATACATTGTAGTCTATTTACTATCACTTATTCTATCACTGAATTATTTTAAACAACAGAAACAAGTATGCTGAACCACGAGAAAATGTGCCGAGAAAATGGCACAGAAAATCCCTTTGGAAATATATGACTGGCTTCACAAATGTGGAGCGCTTCTCCGACAGAATTCAGAATCAGAAAAGGATTTATTGGGGTGGCAGTAGCTCAGTCAGTTGGGAACTGGAGGGTCGCTGGTTCAAGTCCCCATACGGACCCAAGTATGGTGGTGGACTGGTAGCTGGAGAGGTGCCAGTTGAGCACTGCCAAGGTGCTCTTGAGCAAGGCACCGAACCCCCAACTGCTCGGGGCGCCTTTCCATGGGTGGCCCCCTCACTCTGACATCTCTCTTATTAGTGCATAGAGGTACTGAGCATGTGTGTGTAATTCAGGCCTGTGTGTTAATAAAGTATAGTGTTAATTATTATTGCCAAGTAAGTAACACACAAGGAATTTGACTTGCTGGAGCATACATTAACATATTAAAATGAAATAAACAACAAATACTAGCGTGATCACTAAAGGCTTGTATCATGTGGACACGCCGACAGTGTTGTTGTCATTACTTCGAATTCCTCATGGGGGCGACAGAAACTACGCACTATAGCTTTAAATGGAAATATTAATTAATGTGCATACATAATGCAACAAGTAGCAAAGCCATAAGGTATATGTAAACTCTCCAGCTCAGTTTGTCCAGCAAAACAAAGTGTTTCTTGTATAGTGAAGTTGTGTCCACTGGTAATGGAACTCTGGGTAAACAAAGCTAGACACATTAGCCGTGCAACATGCTAACACTAAAGTTCAACAGGCTAACCTGCAAAATAAACCGCAAAACAAGGTCAGTAAAGTAATTAAGACAGTCAGCCAGTATCACCCCTTCCTGGAGCTTTAGTTTTACTCTAATTTGTTTTTTTTTTAATAAATGAAACAATGGATTTAAAATAGTTTAATCTTCAGAGAATATCACAGTGCAATAACATACCTTTACATTCAAGTCACAAGAGATGTAGGAACAGATTTACAACTTGAAGGTGGGATATATATATATATATATCTCCACTGATAACACAGACATTACAACACCGGTGGCACTCTCTTAATCAGCACAGTCAGCATCAGTGTTTTCATTTTGACAAATTAAGTCATAACAGTGACCTCTACAAAGGCTTTTTAAATTTCCCAGCAGCCACCTGACACAATCGTGGAGCGTTGTTGCTGGCTTTAGAAAATTGCATTAAACGTCAAGTATTGGTCAGCAATGTCTATGATCGGTGTCTTATTTGGGAGATTTATCTCAATATTTATAGTTCTGTGACCCAGTAAACGGTCTTTGACAACATCTCAGTTGAAGGACACTTTAGTAGCTTTGGCCATCATTTCTATCGGTCATGATTAGCATCTCATCACCAAAGTAATCAGCAGGGCCGAGCTCCAGCTGCAGCCACGGCCACTGAGGGAACACTGTCAAAAACCAAACTGGTCAGATTTGATGAAAAATTAGATTAGATTAGCCATTGAAGGTGGTATTAAAGATATACTTTGAATTATGTAAAAATACTAATTAAAATACTTATTGTTTGACATGGTTTTTTCACCTAAAAACTCTTTCGCTTTTATCGAGAAATTCTCTGATCTGGCCTCGCGGCCCACCCACCACCGCTGCTTGCACTACAGTACCGATAAAAGATGGTGTGCATCAAGTTGGCTAGAGGAAATATGGAGATATTCAGCCATATGTTTGAGCCTCAGCCCGAGTTCAGACAAAAGGCGGAAGCGCCCAAAGTGCCGGGAACTCAGCCAGAGCTCCACAGCCGGCTGGCGGTCTGCGGCGATAGTTCTGGTGTCCTGAACCCGGCGGCAGTCAGATCTAGACTCAGATGAGGAGTCTGTTGTGCAATAAAAACCATCGACTAGAAGACGTATCAGAAGTAAGTGTAGCTAGCATCTTTTTTCTCTCTCATCGAGAAATACAGGATCTGGATTCTTTGCTGGCTTTTGCATATTGGACAGCAATTGGTTTACGGATTAATGACGTACCTAATCAAGCTTGCCCGGGATATGTTTGAATCTCAGATATTCGGAGAAGTACGCAGACGTCGCCCTCTTCAGGAGAGGAAGGTGAAAACACCTCTTTAGTGACAAACCTTCACAGATACAAGTCAGTAGGGGTGTGACGAGATCTCGTGAGACTAAAACGTGACGAGATTTCTCGTCGAGGTGAAACCTTTACATATTGTGTTCGTCTTGTCTGTCACTCTTTCGCCATTTATTATTTCCGCAGGAAAACCAAAATGTTGCCACACAAATGATTTAAAAGTGGCAGGGGGATCTTCAATAGTAATTCCCCGCTCCATCACGCTGACATCACATCGCCTCACGAGACAACTTTTCACCTCGACGAGAAATCTCGTCTCGTTCTCGTGAACCCAATCTCGTGATGTGTCTCGTCTCGTGGAGTAAGCCTCTCGTCACACCCCTACAAGTCAGTATAGTCAAGATATCTTATTTTAGGGGACATAAACATAAGAAAAACACTTTTTTTAGAAGGAGGGGATCTTTAAATTAGTAAAGAGGACAGTCCTCCAATAAGGCTGCCAGAAGTTGCATCGTGTACCCTAGAAGTCGTCATACGGTGCCTGGAGACATCACAACTGTAAAAGCAGACATGACCTAAACAGACAGATATATAGAGACACTTCACACGGTCGAGGAAAAACTGGAAAAGTCATGGAATATTAAAATCTCATTTTCCAGGCCTGGAAAAGTCAAGGGATTTTGTTGTGTTAAATGTAATTAGCTGTTAGAGCAATCTTTCATGGATAACCCTCCATGTATTATTTGACTGAAGCTGTAGACGTGATGTAGCTCTAATCTGCGTTGATGTGTGACGTTTTGTTTACCATCACGTACAGTACGTTTTATCGTTATCTCCCTGCGTTCCGTCTAACCCTCCAGCTAGCTGAAATTATGTTTGAATCTGATATGTTTGAATGATGCCGGGGAGGTGTACATTTAATATTTCATGGCTCTCTAATGACCGCTGTAATTTGTATCTGCGAGCAGCCCTTCTATGCCCTGCTATGCCCTGCTACGCCCTACTATAACCTGCTACTCCCTGCTATGCCCTGCTACTCCCTGCTATGCCCTGCTACGCCCTACTATAACCTGCTACTCCCTGCTACTCCCTGCTATGCCCTGCTACGCCCTTCTATGCCCTATTACGCCCTACTACGCCCTGAACAACTATTATTTCTAGTTATAGTGCCATTATCTTTATTGTGACTATTATTGCCACTAGACCTACTCTATCTGTAAAGTGTCTTGAGATAACTCCTGCTGTGATTTGATACTATAAATACAATTGAATTGAACTGAATAGAGAGCTATGAAATATTATGTAATATGTATGCATTGTTTTTGCATCCCAAAATGATTTTACAATCAAATGCATAAAAAATGTACTGACAGTACAATTGGTCTGGTTTCTCCTCATGCTGGAAAGCCAGTTCCAGCCTGATATAATAAAGGAAGTGGAATGACTGTGCCTGTAGTTTGAAGTACTTCAACTACTATTAACATTTAGAGATTGAAAAAAGCTTTTCATACAATAATTAACATTTGGAGTAAAGTGTAGTATACAGTTATGTTCGTGTGACACGTGGTAAATGCCCATTGAAATCTTAATACGGGTCCTTGAAAAGTCATGGAAAAGTTTTGAAATGTTGTCCATGACAAATGTGTGGGAACCCTGCTCTTGATTCAATAAGCTGTACTGGAATTAGAGATGTTCCGATACCGATACCAGTATCAAAGTATACCAGTATTAAAGTAGTTTATTTAGGTTCTTTTTCCGTTATAACTGACTGTCAAACTGGAGAATAAAAGAAAGTTCTACGGCATTCATTGTTTGTGTTTGTTCATGTTTCACAAAGAGTTTAACCTGAGCCAGACCGACAACAAACATAGAAATAATATCACATCCATACAGAGATATTAGTATACAGCAAAAAATGGTATCGGACCATCTCTAACTGGAATGAGGAATGACTGTTATGTTTGAGTATATTTTAAACAAACAGGTAGGTAGGGTTGTAGTGAGACTGTGAAACTAGACACATTTCTGTGCTGCGCATTAAAACAGATAATAAAACACATCCATGATCCTGGGTGAGTTGTGACACTGTCTCCCAGAGCACCCAGTGAAATATCGGTGCTGCCTGGAGTGTTCAGAGTCAGAGACAAATGTGTGTTTCCTTAAAACATTTACGCACCATTGGTTCAATATTTAACCAGTCCATCAATCCACCAGCTCCTCACAGAAAGTGGACATTTGACCAAATAGTTGTTAAAGTTCTGGTCCTGAATCATTTTACTGCTGATCACCCTGTGAGCCGACATAGAAGCAGACTTGTTGCGGAGAGGAGGGGATGATGCGAGAATGATTTTGGGACGAGGAGGAGGTAGATTTGGCGTTCTCCCAGGAGTTGCCGTGGAAGTCTATGGAGGAAAGAGCAGGCAGGTTGTCTCTCTGCATTGGTTTCTCACACTCTGTAGGTAGAGGCGGCGCACTCAGACATTTCCTCAGGCCTTTCTCACTGTAAAGTGAAATACACAGATGTTTAAGAGTTTATTTCACACAAAAAAAACACATTTATGAATAGAAGCAAAATGCAACAAAGTTCAAAGGTTCTTCGTTACCAGAACTCCTGGGCCACCGAGAGCTCCAAGTTTCATTTTTATCGTTTGGCTACAATGCACACGTAACGTATATGCGGACCGTTCGCGGAGTAGGATTGTGTGATTCATAGGCGAGACGGAGAGCTATTGCTTTGGGATTGTTGTTGTTGGTTCAGTTTTTTGGAGCCCGCACAGCGCTGTGAAAACGTCAAGGGGAAACAAGAAATTAAAACGGAAACTCTCAAAACAAAATTGGTAATACGCTCACTGACATTCATTTTACTGCATATCGGTGGTTTCATTTTAAACAAATATAGACATTATATGATCTATTTCTGTGTAAAAGGGCCGCACACACCTCGCGCATGCAGAGCGGCTCTCCGCGGAGCATACGCACCACTTACGCGCTGCTCTCGTGTCCGGTGTAGCCGGTTTCATTGATTATAGTGGAAGCGTAGTGTTGGAGCATCCGCTCCGCATTTGTTACGCTGCAATGTAGCCGACCCGGAAGTATACTTCAAATGACCAAGGTCTTCTGTCTGTATCTTAAAAAACAAATGACGGAAGTATCACTAATCCGTCCTTTTTCATGTGTATAACTGAGGGTTACCACTGTGAATGCTTTCAATGTGATGGATGGCATGAATGTAGGCAACAGACCATTACTCCTCGAAAACATTCACAGTGGTAACGGTTCTACACATGGAAATGGACGGATTAGTGATACTTCCGTCCTTTATTTTTTTTTTAGATATAGTCAGACGACGTGTTCGTACAACCTTGGTCATTTGAAGCATACTTACAGGTCAGCTACAAGTGGTGCCTATGCGCCGCGGAGATCTGTTCTGAAAGCAATTAGATTTAGATTTTTGTGTTGGAAATTCCAGAAACACAACGTAAATGTTAAGATTAGATAAGGGGGAAACTTAAAATAAGAGAGGTCCCTCCCAGGTCCAGGGCTGGACTGGGGTAAAAAAATCAGCCCTAGACTCTTGACACCCAGACCAGCCCACCACAATCGGCTGGACACCAACCATCCATCCTTGCACTTGCGCTGGCTGATTATGCATTGAATTATGCGATCGCATAATCACGTTTTTCTGAGGGACTGACTACTATGTTTGCAAGTGCCTCACCTTGCTAAAACATAACTAGCATTAGCTTAGTAACTCTCTCTGGTAGACAAAGGTGCTAAAATCATAATTTGACATGCTTAAATCTCATGTTTTTTAGCTAGCTACTGGCACTTTGTGGAGTTCACTACCGGTGGGGGCGGGACTTAAATGCGCTCTCTCTCTATGCTAGGATGGAAGTGGGCCATAGTGAGATGTGATTGGCCAGTGTTCAGATGCGAGACAAACCAGTGGGCCAGTCATGTGATCTCTCTTCTCTCTATGGACCGATCAAAAAAAAAAGGTTTTTGACCGGAGTGCAGCCCATTCAGCCCACACAAATAGACCGGACCACCGGGAAATCTCCCGGTACTCCCGACGGCCAATCCATGCCTGCCCAGGTCACAGGTTAGGGATTGAGAAGATCTATTTGGACATACTTCCTCACTAAGCCTGCCCAGGTGGCATGCATAAATCTACATGTGTCTCTAGAGTTGAGTGAGAAGCCTGACAAGGGAATGTGGTGTTCCAGGATCGTCTTCTTTAAAGATCAAATGTAAACAGGCCAGAGGGCCACACACACACACACACACACACTATATCTTTAAAACAAACAGCATCTGCAGATAGCCTATTCTGAAAATGAAGACACTTTCTCTAATATGCTTAATGCATCAAACTCATTAGATAAATTAAGATGATTTTGGGCCTTCCTTACAATTGAAAAAAAACCAATTTCAGATTGATTTTAAGCGATTATCCATACAGATCACATTTGTAGAGGTTTGAACTTAACGATTTGCGATTAATTTGCGATTGAGCGCAAGTTAACTAGGACACTCATGCGATTAAACGTGATTAATCTTTTTAATTGATTGACGGCCCTATATATATATATATGTCTTTTGTAAGGGTGTCACGATTTCGAAATCGACCGAAAATTGTGTCACAATCTCGAACTTTGAATAAAAAAATGGAATGTCACGTCCGGTCGGCTTGCCAAGTGGAAAAAACACACACGTGTTAAAGTGCTGCGAGTCAACCTCCTGTAACTTAGCTAGAGCCAGTCAAAAGATAGCATGGCAACTGCAGATGCAGGAGACCCTTCGACAGAGCTTGAGCCCCCTCCTTTTTTACTGAAGTCACCGGTGTGGAAGTATTTGGGATTTCCAGTGAGTTATGTTGACAACGTTTGCGTTGTTGACTAAAAAAAGCCACAGTTTGCAAGCTCTGCTATATGCGTGTACCATATTCTGTGTGTTTACCATTGCACATTAGCCTAGCAGCTAGCGGAGTTTCCTTCTGCTTAATCCCAACAAACCGCACGGTTGAATTTCAGCCTGCATGCACGTTTTGTAGCCTAAACAGAGCAGCTTATATTGGTGATATTAGAGAGAGCAACAAGTTAGCGGACTGCCGAGTCGCCCTCTCTGCTCTCTGTCTGCTCAGCTGCTAAGACCACTTTATTGCGAACATAGCATATGGCTGCGAAGCGTCTGCCCTCAGCATTGTCTGTAAATGTTTTTACTTCATTGACAAATTGTCAAGTTTCCAGTTGACTGAAGATATAAGTAATTGTTATATTATGTTGTTAATAAATGTTTTAAATTTGATAATGTAGTGTGGCACATTGCGAACAAAGGTGAGATATTATATTGCATAAAAGTCTAGTCTAAAAATGGCATAGCAACCTGTGCTTTAAAAAAAATAAAAACGTAAAAATTGAGACTCGAATGAACCGTGACCTTAGAATCGAAAATGTAATTGAATTGAGGATTTGGAGAATCGTGACACCCCTAGTTTTTTGTAGGGCTGGGTATTGTTCAAAACTTTCCGATACCGGTACCGTGACTTCGATACCGGTTCTTAAATGATACTTTTTTGGATGCAAATTTTATAAAAGCATTCGGTACCTAGCCATAGTCTTTTGTTCTTTGTATTGTTATGTAATTTTCTGCTATTTTCATTTATATACAACCTTCTTGGTTTATAATGTGTGGGTGGATAACTGTATGACTGAATGTTGCACTGTATGGAAAACCATCTGTTACCCAATAGAGCTAGCCGGTGCTCCTTTCCAGGCCTGTTGGTACATGTCACCTGCCACCCCACACAGCCAGCGCATATCCGCTGGCACCTCTGGGATCCACTCCACAAACCTGGGGCAGAGCAGAAATCATATTAGACAAACAGGCACTGAACTGATGTTTAACACGGAAACAAGCAACTTGGTCATGGACCTGACCGAATGAGTTTTCAGTGCAGAACTCTTTTGCTTAAAAGGGCAGACATGGATCATCATAGACTGTAATGCCAATGAATAGAAGCAATAGTGGCACTTCTGCCAATACAGAAGTGAGGCATCAAAACGGTAATCCCCAAACAAATGGGTGATGTCACTGTTGCTAGGTCACGTTTTTTTTTTTTTTTTTTTTTTTTTATTACAGTCTATGGTTTATATCTACAGTGTACTCACCTCTGGGCTACTGAGTAGGCCGACTGTACAGGAAGTGTGTATGGCATGAGCATGTAGGAGGCCACTCTGACTGGCAGCATCTCGGACACCTTGGTATACAGGCCGGATTTGTCTTGGCACGCCTCACAGAACACTGACAGACACACAGAGAAGGGGACCAGTCAACCACACAGCATGTCAACATACTTTACAGAGGCACCACAAAATCTGGGACGACACCACACCTTTCTTGATGGGCGTGGGCAGATCAATCTGCTCATCTAGCCACCAGTGCTGTTTTCGCAGTAGGCGGAGCCTCCGAAGCACCCACTCTTGTGTGGTTTCTGTAGGCTTGCAGCAGCAGGTGGTGGGCGGGCTCTCTGGCATGGCGGGGCCCGAGGTTGGACGATCGAGCATCAGCAGGTCTGGCACCACAAAACATGACATCAGTTGACAGTCCGAAGGTTAAGCTAGCGGCTGATATGGATGCATCATAACTAGGTGAGCTTATCTGAGGGTCACCATAGCAAAACAGTAGGAGGATACTCACTGTTTTCTTCAAGGAAGCGTAGAGCATCCTTATAACCGCTCTGACACATGTCAGCCATTACCTGTGGAGAGCAAAAGAGTTTATCTTATATTCAGGAAATATCTGTCATTTTCTCAACTGCCTAAAAACGGCTCACTCATATTCCTGAATTCCTCAATTAATGATGTCACTGATTGAGAAAGGCAGCCCAGTTTATGTGTGTGTGTGAAAAGAAAGATAACAGTTTTTGCCTAGAAACGAGAAGACACCCCCCTGTGAGGGGAGCATAAAAGCTGAAGGGAGAGAACAGATCAGAGGTCTCAGTGGACCAGCTCTGATTTAATGTCTGTTGCCGGGGAAACTTAGATGCTGTTTGTGAACCCACAATTGTGTTGTAACTATTATGCTGGACTCAGTAACCTTTGCTTAACTGAACTCTTTGTCTCAGATTGATCCTTGTGTTCTGGGAAACTTAATTCCGATTAAAGAAGGCGCGGGAATTAATAAATTGGAGTCAGATTTGACAGGCCTTAAGGCCTCATTAGAACAAATTCCTTACACCGGTAAGCTATTTTTCATAAAGATAACTCACTAATAACGACAAAAAACAGAAATTTTCGAACATCTTATTCAATGTTCAAATTTCTTATTATTGACTTTCTCAATGGAAAAGGTAAACGATTTGTGTTACACAGAACAGGAATGAACAGAGCATACAAAAACATATATGACACTGAAAAATGTATGGAGATTTTAAAGGAATACTCAGACATTTTGGATTACACGCATATTCGGTAAAATGAGAATTTCGATACCTTGTTCAAGTCTGTGTATTTAGTACGGAGTGGGAGTCAGGACATGGTTAGCCTAGCTTGGCATAAAAACTGGAAGCAGGTTCAAAGTTCAAAATTAGCAACCAACATAATTAAAGCCCACTAATTAACCGTATCATGTTGGTTTAAACACTACACAAACAGAAGTTTAAAAATCACACACTTTGTTTTTATGCCCGCCGTACAGGTTAGTTTGACCAGTAGGCAGCAGCGTCGGCTGGAGTGGGCAGCAGCTGCGGCCGGAGTGGGCAGCAGCCGCAATCATGGGGGGACATTCTCAGCGGTGAAACGGGGGCTGGAGTATAGCTAACCTAGCTAGGTGGAAAGCTAACGCTAGCCAGCCACCTGTTCCATCAATCTCGGTTGCAAGTGTCTGCTCATTAGACAACAAACTGGAGTACATCCAATTTAAATGAAACTCCCATCGCGAGTTCAGAGACTACTGTGTTTTTCTTGTTGTGGAAACATGTCGCCGGGTAAGAGTGGAGATTTTGTTAACACGGACACGAAATTAGCTGCTTGTATACAACTAAATGCTAACTGCTGGGGAAGTTTGTGACTAGTAAATGCCGACCATTTTACATTTCACGCAAATTTACAACTGTTTATAATCTGCTACATTTAGCTATTGCACACACGTAAAGTTCAGCTAAAGCATACTAGCATTAGCGCTTGGTTGTCGTTTTTATATATTTTAAATGCGTAACCATTAGAGCCACGGTGAAATGTTGTTTCGTGTATATGGTTGAAATGACAATAAAACACATTTGGGTTGAGTTGAATGCTGCCTCACTGCCGGTCTGTAGGTGGATGTGGCTTGGGAGTAGCAGCGAAGCAAGTGCATTCTGGGATTTGGTGTCTTTCATCCATATGAGCAAAAAACACATTTTCTGGCTTATTTCGGCCTAGAAGGCACCAATTTCTATAATTTCAAGGGTTAGGCCTAACCTTTAAGTACTTGGAAGTTACTGTACTTCCAGTTCAGACTGCAAAAGCCAGTGTCTGTTCAGTCCAGTTTGTTCTGGCTCCATTTTCACATTTTACGTCTTTCAATACTTTTGGCTTTGGCCATTTAAGGCCTACTACTGTACTTTAAAGTTCTGAACTGTTGTACAATGTTCACAGAATACAGTGACTTGGTCTCAAGTGAGTTAGATGTTTATTGTGAATACTCAGGGTTGGCTTATTCATAGTGTGAATTCAGGACACACTTGTATCCTTTTAAAAAGATTTTTTATATAAATATTTATTTTTTCTTCTGAAGATCTGATGACAGTCATATTTTGCACACAGGTAAAGGTGCCCAATATCAGTGATTTCTAAAAAATAAATCACAAAAGTAAAAAAAATGGCTTTTGGAAAATAGTTCCTTATTTGATTATCATAAAAAATGTGTTCTATACAGAGATATCGACATCGGTAAATATCAATATCGGCCATAACAGCAATATTAATATCGGTTATCGGTGCATCACTATTTTAGATGCCTAAATAAGAACAGAAAACAATAAAGTGAAATACAATACACACTGTAATGTGTATTTCCTTTTATGTAATGTAATGTATGTGTCAAAAATAAAATTAAAAAATTGAAATAGTAAAAAGGAAAATTATTTGGAAAGTGTATTGCATTTCAGTGCTGTCCAGCAGAGGTCTATGGAAATTTTAAATATAATTTTTAAATATACAAAAAATAAGTAAATTCATATAGCAATGTGTATTGTATTTTAATCTATTTCTTTAGTTGATTTTTATCTCGGCTTTTTAAATCTTCCGTGGAATACTAAATGTACACACATAAGAGTGGTATTACACCTCTCATCTAACTCTTAAAAAAAGCGAATAAACTTAGTTCCAAAAAACACCCCCATTCATTTAATAAAGACTTGGCAAGTACTCTGAGAGCTTCTATAAGAGAGCTCTAGCATCAGCAGAGGCGCTCACAGCCAATCCCGTGGCTGGCATGATCGGGACAGGGGTTAGTGGGTCAGAATAGTTATCTCTTTTATTTGACATTCAAATTCTGTTTTCCTGTGCATGTCAATACAGCACCTGTCAATATGTGTGAAGTAACAAGTTGACATAGAGTTACTGCCTCAAGCGTGTATGGGTA
This sequence comes from Perca flavescens, assembly GCF_004354835.1. Classification (NCBI taxonomy): domain Eukaryota; kingdom Metazoa; phylum Chordata; class Actinopteri; order Perciformes; family Percidae; genus Perca; species Perca flavescens. The sequence continues at coordinate 24,198,069 of NC_041353.1, read as the reverse complement.
GACTTGTTTTTGTTTCATGTGTTATGGTACAGAGAGATAATTCCTGCCTCTAGAAATGTGGTAACAGCAACACCACCCCTATCACACAGATTTGTGCAACCAGACGGCTGTGCCGGGAGCGGTGAGGAGCCAGGCTGTGTAACAACAACACAGCTCTACCCTAAAGCTCACCCCATTTTAAAAGTTACCTGACATTAATCACAGGGCCAGGGAATAACAAGAGAAAACATGGGATAAAGGAGAGTGAAAGGAGGTGAAAACCAAAGCACAGGGCAGGGCACATCTGGATACTTTCTTCTGTCAGTGATAGGTAAAGGGAACTGAGAAAGATTAAGAAGATATATCTCAAGCCGTATGAATCATAGCAATAATAAGCCATTGCACTTTGTCCATTCCAGCTCTCATGTGTGTCTTCAAGGGACTTTATCCACTTGTGACAGTGAGGCATACGTCTTATAATAGTCAGCAATCCACTACAGTGTCAGAGTGTGGAATTACTTTTATTAATACTGGCATACTGTTCATTGAGTGAGTCATGAGTGTTTTGGGTCTAAAAACTGGGGCTGAATGATTTGGTAAAAAATAAAAACATTGCAATTTGTCTGCCAGATATTGCAATTATGATTTGATTTACGATTTTATTTTTAGCTACATATTGCACATTCTACGATCGTGTTAAATAAAGTAATAAAAAATAAGTGAGAAATCCACTGAAAATAGGATTTCTTTAAACAATTATTCCATCATGTAGCTTAAAAAACAGTGAATATAATAATTATGAGGAATACAAAATGTTAAATCAAATGGTCCACCAAACATTCAACTAAATATTTCACATTCAATTCATCTTCAAGTTTATCTACAGTAATCACATTCTTTTAATGTGTGGAGGACCATAGTCCACAAAGGAAGCCCAAGCCAACAGACATCCAGGTTAGGGCTGGGCGATATATCGATATTAAAAATATATCGATATATTTTTAAATGAGATATGGAATTAGACCATATCGCATATATCGATATAGTTCAAATGTGATCCTTGCTCCCATAGATATATACACAGATGTCGCCTTGAGGTTCTAAACATACGTCAAAACCGCCGCCATCTTGGAACAGAGGTCCGAAGCATTCAGATCAACGCTAAAGATGCCGGACTTTTGTACTGCTTAATTATGTTCGATAGAGGAAATGAAAAGAACAAACAGCAATGAATAACATTTAACAGGTGACAATGTGTTTTATGATTATGTATGCCGCCTTCGACCAGCAACCTGAGCTCCGCGGCAGCGGGAGGCGGAGAGCTCCGTGGCCGGCCGCAGCGTCTCTTCCCCGGTAAAAACACAGCTTTGCCTCGCTGCTGCGCATGGGTCCCCGCTGATCCAGATCGGACCAGCCAAAGACAGAGTGGTGATCGGTAGGATCTTACACGTAGTCCAGGACGACCTGTATGTCGATATCGGCGGAAAGTTCCACTAAGTTTGCCGGCGGCAGGCGGACGGAGAGAAGCTACAGCGGGGCAGCAGAGACCGTCTGCAGCTGCAGGATCTGGAGCTCAGTGCCCGTTAAAATGACATGTAACGCATAAATACATACAGAAATAGATAGTGGAGGAATGAGCCTGGACATTTCAGTCTGTTTTAAACTTCACCTTGAAGCAGAAACTCTTAGTTCAGAAGGGTGAAGTTTCCGTTTGGACTCAGATCTGTGAACCGATCATAATAAATATTCTTTGTATTAACACATTAATTAGTTTCTTTGTTTTGTAGTCGATAGTTCATCTTTTAGTTTACTTAAGTAGAAGCAGTATCAAGTGGAAGAATGGGACTATAAACCTAGGCTTACAGGCATGAGGCATTACATTTTGAACAAAGTAGATTATATTAATATCAAAAGCTTAATTGACCTTTGGAACGAATCACAAATATGGAGCTTTGATTTCAAAAAAGGTACTCCTGTTATACAGTATTTAGGTTTACATTTTATTGTTATTTGAACAGCTGAGCATTTAATCATGAACCAGGTGAAGAAACCGGTTTATTATTTATTTGATTTTGCAACTGTTTCTATGAAACTACTTGTGACATGTCATATTTGATTTTGGCTTTGACTGAACATTTGCTCTCACTTTGCGGAAAAAAATATCGGTATATATATCGTATATCGATATTCAGCCAAAATATATCGGGATATGACTTTTGGTCCATATCGCCCAGCCCTAATCCAGGTCTAAATGAGTGAAATCCGGCGGAATTGCCGTGGGCAACGGAGCAATCCCGGAAGTGGAATATTGAGGATATAGAGTCAGTTAGCCAATAAGAATGCAGCACACTTTTACAAAGACCTACTAATGTTTGTGATTGGCTGTCCAACGTTACACGCCGTTGAGGCAGGCAGGAAAAACTCTACTTCGCAATTTCGATGTGAAAACAATTAATTGTTCAGCCCTACTAAAAACCAAAATTATCAGCTAAAAGAGGTTGCAATGTAAAAGGTTAGAGCCGAGCCGGATTGCAGATTTGGATGAATTCTCTGTGGGTTCAATACAATGATTCCTCTCATGTTACACACAGTAATTGGAACCATTGTTGATATAAGAAAATTGATTGGTGCAGCTTTATCTCTCAGTCATTAAATTACTCTGATTCAAAAACTTGATCTTTAGATGGCAGTTTAAGCACGGTCAGCCGAGTAAACCACACCCAACGTTTAAATTATCTCCAAAAAGTGCACCACCATTTTGCATAATTTTTTGTTATTGTCTTGTTCTAGATTTTTTTTTAATCAACATTATCAACTGCAACAGGGCGTCCCTCTGAGGCGGAAGCATGGCCTACCTTGGTTTCCGGGGGAAACAGGGCCCTGCTGAGGCGGTACATGTTGCCCAGGTTCATCTGGATGCTGGTGTTGGTGAAGCGCAGCTCGTGGAAGCTGGTGGAGTCGTCTCTGGGACAGATGTCAGACTCGCCAGAGAAGGGAGAGATGGTGATGGTGTTCTTCAGATCAGACTGCGGCAGGTTGTTGCTGATCCCGCCATCCACGTAACGCTAAAGACACAAAAAAAGAGAAAGAAATAATGTACTGTATATGTAGGGCTGGGTACCAAATTCAATACTTTTTAGGCACTGACATTGCCTCTAAAGCATTGAGTATCGAAAAATGCCTCGTCATTCCATACCCAATTACAATACTTAAGGAGTGGTCTCGCTATGCCAGACCTTCCTCCACTGCTGCGCTGCGGAATCTTGTGAATCCACACAGCTTTCCGGGATGAGAGAAAAACGTGCTCTGGTTTATTGGCATTTCTTTAAACCAATCACAATTGTCTTGGGCGGGGCTAAGCGCCATACAGATCAACGGTGCCGCTGCTAAATAGCCTCGGGAAGGAACTTGTTTTGGTGGAACATGTGTATGTGTATCAAAAGTTGTTTTAGTCGTGCAACAGAAAACTCAGATTGGACAGATAGTCTAGCTAGCTGCCTATTTTTGTTTTATAAAATTGGTATCGGAAAAATTATCGTTTAGGAACCGGTATCAATTGTTTTTACTCAGCCCTATGTAAGTACCTACTTCCATTCAAAAGTTGAAGTAGTTAAAACTTTTTTGAAAAAGTAGTTAGTAACAATATGTTCAATCACTGCACTATGTCTATCTGGGATACTGTCCATGATTATGGTACTTTGAGCCTGCGATCACTCTGACATTATAACCTAAAGACACTTCAGCCTACTAAAAAGTCAACCGCTCTGTACCAAAACAAGAAGCCAATTCCCCTTGTCAGTCACATTGCTCTTACATTTTTGGATGTACCGGTGACATCATTTTTTTAGAGACTTTACCCATTTATTTATGTAATGAAATGCTCCAGTTCCATTTTAGATAGAGAAGAAGGGCTTAACATGTCCATAGAGGAGAAGGGATTAACCTTATTCCAAGTGTTAACTGTAAAATCCCATTCAGCTTGGCAGAGCTGCTGCCATCGGACAGAGCGTGTGAAAAATGTAGCATCTGTGTCTGCCAGCGTGACTGAATGTAGGTCAGTAAGGAAATGGAGCTCAGGATCCCTTAATGTGCATATAGGGTATGGAAATGTGTATTTTGATGAAAGAAAACCTACATTATTGAACTTCTTACTGTAATATCAGATTTACTGCATTAGTATTGGGCCTATTTTAATCTCACTGGCTGTAATAAAAGTACAGACATGCATGAGGTTAGCACTTAGCTCAAAGCACTGCCATCATGGCTGTAGACTCTTAGTCTTGATTCATACATATCTTTGTCACAATACCTTAAAGGGGTGATAGAATGATTATATAGAGTATTTCACACTGTTCCTTATGGTCTCCTAATGGGGTATGTAACATTGGTTGGGCTGAAAATGGCCTGGTTGATATTTTATTGGCCCTTATGCATCCCTGTGTTTTGGCCCTATTTGTAACAAGAGCTTTTCTTCCAAATATGGTATGCTCGTAAATATTTAGATGAGCTGCGCGCTGATTGGTTGAGCGAATTGCCATACGCAGATATTAGAGATGCGCGCTGATTGGTTGAGCGAATCCCCAATACACACATTAGAGAAGCGACAGAATCTCATATTCCAGACACTGCAATGTTTCATTACCAAATTCACTTCTGAGACTTTTTTATGTGAGAAATCAACTACATAAAGCTCAAATATGAGCCATTTTACCAAAATTGATAGCTAATTGCAAATATGGTAAGACGTATGGTAAGTGTCGGACTTCAGCGGCGGTGCTGCTGCCTCGCCGCCCGCCCAGCCTTCCTTCACAGACCCCGGCCTGCTGTGAGCTCCGTTAGGCTGACAGCCCTGACAGAGCTCCAGGGGCCTGCAACTCCCCTCTTCCTGCTAGCTAAATGGCCCGTTGTGTGAGAGTGAGAGCGCGGTTGTTACACCAGCAATCTCTTACCACATGTTACACACAATGTCACGCCACTTAGCTATACAACATCTAAATGTCTTATAAAGCTAACAACGGTGTCCGATTTCAAGTTAATATTTGTGAAGTTTAGCTAGGTGTTTCGTTAACTGCGACTGTCACTTCAATCCTATCTATGTGTAGCTACAAATCACGGATAGTTAGCTTCATTTTTGGTCGTAATTCGAGTATATTTACAGTTTGAATTTCGTCACGCCACTTACACAACATCTAACTAAATGTCTTATAAAGCTAACAACGGTGTCCGATTTCAAGTTAATGAATATTTGTGAGCTGTAAGGGTTTCGTTAGCTGCGACTGTCCCTACAATCCTAGCTATGTGTACAACATTGCGGCTAGTTAGCTTCATTTTTGGTCGTAATTCGAGTATATTTACAGTTTGAATTTCATCACGCCACTTATACAACATCTAACTAAATGTTTTATAAAGCTAACAACTGTGTCCAATTTCAAGTTAATGAATATTTGTGAGCTGTAATGGTTTCGTTAGCTGCGACTGTCCCTTCAATCCTAGCTGTGTGTAGCTACAAATCACGGATAGTTAGCTTCATTTTCAGCGTAATTCCGAGTATATTTACAGTTTGAATTTCGTCACGCCAGTTATACCACATCTAACTAAATGTCATAAAGCTAACAACGTAGTCCGATTTCAAGTTAATGAATGTTTGTGAATTCCAGAGGAATTCTAAGAGGAGGCTAGCTAGCTCCATCCAGCCGCAGGCTCTATCAATGAGACTCGCGGACAAGAGGCGTGTATTTTATACAGTCGTTTGTTTAAATAACTCAACACATTATAATTACACACATTAAAAGATTAACTGAAACCTGTGGTAAGAGATTGCTGGTGTAACAAGCTTGCTGACCGTGCTCTCACTCACATACACCGGGCATTTAGCTAGCAGGAAGAGGGGAGTTACAGGACCTGGAGCTCTGTCAGAGCAGGGGCATTTAGTTGTCTATTACCCCAAGACACGGTGACTTTGCGCGGGTATGGAGTGCTGTGGGCTGCCAGTCGTGACGGAGCTCCAAGTACCTCATAGCAGACCGGGGTCTGTGAAGGAAGGCAGGCTGGGCGGCAAGGCAACAACACAGGCAGCACCGGCGCTGAACTCCGACACACAGTCGGACAAAATTTGCAATCAGCCATCCATTTTCGTAAAGCGGCCCATATTTGAGCTTTACATAGTTGATTTCTCGCATAAAAAAGAAGTGAATTTTGTAATGGAATATCAGAGATCTGCGTGACCTAGCTAGATTCAGAAGACTACCTGATCTCAGGTCAGTTGTGTAGCCTATGTAAATGTTGGGGCGTGAACGTTCTCTTAATACACCCATGGGCTGACAAAGGTTCCGGTTTTTGGGAGGTTGACGTCAACTTCCAGCTTTGTTGAGATTCGCCCGTTTTCAGCGGCAGTTTCAAAATATGAGATTTTCATAGTAAAGGGGTGTCAGTGGGACTTTGAGCTTCTATGTATGTCCTATTTACCCACCGAACGTCCCATAACATCGTTATTCAACTATGACAGGGTGAAATCAGTTTTGCATTCTATCACCCCTTTAAAAGGTGCTCTAAGCGATGTCGGGTGACGTCACTTCTTGTTGAAGTTCAAAGTATTGTCAAACAAAACGAGGCTAGCTCGCCCCTCCCTCCTCCTCATCCCATCCCCTCCCTTCCCTTCCGCACACTAACCCCCCAACCCCCACCCCCAACTCCTTCTTGTCGGTTATTGGCTGGAACACTGTTTGTTATGTTTGGTGGTGCAGGTTGGACCACTTTGTTTTTGTTGGCGTTTGTGGACCCTGGGCTGTCTACAGAGACCGTGTTTTTTTACAGTGTGTTCAGGGGACAGGCAGCTAGCGGATAGTGAGGAGATGTTTTTTTACAGTGTGTTCAGGGGACAGGCAGCTAGCGGATAGTGAGGAGATGTTTGTATGTAACAAAAAATGCTGAAGCCTAAAAAACGCGTGACATCGCTTAGAGCACCTTTAAAAAGTCAATATAGCTGTGTCAAAAATCCAGTATTACTCGGGCTTTAGCTGGTGAAGAACTGCTGGTAACACTATATTTTATGGGTCCTGTAATTCATAACAATATCCCTCGGATGTTTCCTCTGAGATAACTATGAAAGTTGGCATAAGACTGCAAGTACCAACTAATTTGAGCTCTGGAGAAGAACCAGGGATTTATATATTTGATACATAGTAGCTGTTGTTTGCTTGAGGAACAACTGATAAAATGCTAATCTAATCTAAGGAAATTTCAACCCAAGCAAATACCAAATTCTTCTCTAAATCTTTTATTTCCCTTTATTTTTCTCTAATTAAAAGCAATTAAACACTGTGTCCATTTTTCCTAATATAAGTACCAGATAACATAGTCCTTTCAAAGAACTTTCTTAGAACGTTTTTACATTTCAGTTCCCTTTTTAAGGAAATTATAAGGAAGCTATGGGAACGCGTTAAGTGTTATTAAATTTGTTTGACATTTTTTAAACCCAACAAAATCCCATGACTTCCCCAAAACTTTCAAGGATTTTACTAATTCCATGACTTTTCTAAGCCTGGAAAATGAGATTTTGAAACTCCATTCAATTCCAGTTTATATCCTCGACGTTCAACTACTAAATTGCGCCGGATGCATGTATTTTCGACGAAGTCCGTTACCTTCCTTCCTTTCTATGTCTTTTCTATTTATAGAACACTTATTTTTTTATTGCATTTTGCACCGTGGGTCCGAGAGGACTGAAATTTAATTTGTGCCGTATGTCATGCATCTATAGCACATCTGACAATAAAGCTGACTTGACTTGACTTTGTGTTGGCGTTCTAGCCTCCGTGCCTCGGTGGATTTGTGAGGACTATGGTTAACTGCTCCTCAGATCTCTGCAAGGTAAATCCAGACAGCTAGCTAGACTATCTGTCCAATCTGAGTTTTCTGTTGCATGACTAAAACTACTTTTGAACGTACACCAAATGTGTACACCAAAACAAGTTCCTTCCTGGGGCTATTTTGCAGAGTGTGTCATACCTCAGGTCAATGCACATGGAGTTGGTGAGTCACACTAAACTGGGCTCTGAGGCCGCAGGCAGCAGAAAGTACACAATGTACAGAATCCACAGACAGAATACTTGACAGTGAACTTTGGCACACTATTCAGAGTGAAATGCGCTGATGTGTCCACAAAGATAGTTTTTTTGTTCGGGATGTCCTGTATTTCCACAGTGATTTACTTTGTGACTGGAGCTTCCCTGTATGAAAAAAAACGTATGGTGGCATTTTAATTGATTTATATATGCGCTAAATTAGAGCTGCGAAGATTAATCGACTAGCTGTCAACTATTAAAATTATCGCCAACTATTTTGAATTCTCTGATTCTTCTATTTTCTAGTTTCTTCTCTCCTCTGTGACAGTAAATTGTATATCTTTGGGTTGTGGACAAAACAAGACATTTGAGGACGTTGTCTTGGGCTTTTTGGGAAACACTGATCCACATTTCTCACCATTTTCTGACATTTTATAGACCAAACTTATCGATTAATTGGGAAATTAATCAACAGATTAATTGACTCTGAAATTGATCGTTAGTTGCAGCCCTACTGTAAACTACTCAATTGAATAATTACACTCATTCAATGAACCCGGAACTGCACAGTTCTCCTATGCTCCTACTATACCTGATGTCATCCGGTTGAATTCCGACTTTTCTCTGTCGTGATTGTTGTCTGACCTTTGAATTTTTACATTTTAACAGTTGTAAACAGTTTCACTTCATGTGAAATGTTGCGTCAATGCAGTGATAAGCTTCCGACTGATATCACGTGCTTACATTTTCAATACGGAACCTGTTTTGTTAACTACACTTCTTCATTCATCGCATGATTATGCTTTGTATTTTTTGTAGATTATATTTCATGTCATCTGGTTGATTTCTTTTTTATCAGTGTTCATTGCGACAAACTACTGTACTACTATATAACGTCATCTGAACACACACACACACACACACACACACACACACACACACAAAAACACAAAACACACACACACACACACACACACACACACAGTAACCATAGCTCTGTCAATCCCAATAAGATCACTGTCAAAGTCCAAAAGCAGCTGATAAGTCAATGTAGAGGCGACAGTGGTATAAGAAACTAGGACTCGCAGCTAAAATGATTATCACAGCACTCTTTCGAAACATGCAAACGACTCCTCCTGATTTTTTGTAATGAAAACAAAATGATCTCTGTTCTAATGATAACTGCCTTGTACCTAGAACGATATCTTCAGCGCAGTATTCTATATGTTTTTGGATTACAGCTTCACCAAAAGGCAATTCAAATTATCTTTGAAATACAGACCATGCTTTTACTTTTAATAAAACATTCAGATTTCCCTCTCTCATTTCCCTTTTCAACCTGCTTGTTGCTACATTTTTCTTAAAATAAGACCTTTCTTTGCCACTGAAACTCCCTTCTCCTTTTGTAACTTTATTTTTTTGTCACATAAGTACATGGTTCACAATGAATGGTCTGTAATGTACTAGGCAAACAATGTGACTATTTTAGGAGAAAAAATAAAATAATGAAATACAATTTTGTACAAATAATTTTGCATCCCAAAAGGCAGTCTATGTTGATTTTGTAGTGGCGGCCCGCCATGGCAAAATTTCTGCCGCCACGGTATAGAAATAGGGCAGACGCACAATGTAGTCACGGTTGCCTTTTAAATGATCTTGCCGCTCACATTGCAATTTAACAACCAGTTTAACTCCACATACTGTTGTGTTGATGGAGTTTATCGTTAAAACGTTCGCTTTCTTCCGAGTCGCCTATTAAACCAACAGCTCCACCAAAAAGGTCACCGCCGTGGGTCCGTTCTAATTGGACAACGTTCAACTTATGGGTTCTGTTAGCTCATGTGGTTTGGACAGACCTGCCCCACACTGCAAAAGGGGAAACCAAAGCTAAACCTTGATGAGTAGCAATTCAACCAAAGACACCTACCACTCCTCTGAAGGATGGAGGAATCAACCCGCAGTAGATGGGAATGAAACTGCTACAGATCAGCGCCTGTGGACAGAGTTAAACCACAGCAAATTGATTTCCTGTGGCCTGCATTATTATGATGGAAGCCGTAGAGCACGTGTGTCAAAATCAAGGCCCGCAGGCCGAACCCGGCCCCTCGCAAATTTTGATCCAGCCCGCATATCAACTTTAGTTTCTCAATAGATTTTGGCCTGCCTATTTCCCGTCTTTTAAGCACCAAACCAAAAAGACGGGAACGTGTGTTTTTCAAAATGCAAATACGCCACACTTAAAGCAGAATTTTGTCAGATTTGTCGACTTTGAGACTCAGAAACTCCCACGGAAGCAGAGAGTTTTCATGTTCAGGCTGTGGAAAAGGGTTGCCGTGAGTCGGCTGTGTGGTAGCCTGCTTTTAAAAATCGTCACCTTCCTAAAATAATGGCCTATGTCATTTTTTAACAAAAAATATTTCTTTGCCTAAATCATCTCCTCATGGTGCTGGCCTTTACCTCTGGTAAAATTGCCTACATCCTCAGTTGAACAGGTCATGTGATTCTACACCTTTCATATAATGGCCTATGTCAAGCGTGTGACTTAGGCCGTTTAGGTTTTTGTGTTTTCTGAAAAACCTGAAAAAATGACTTAGGCAATTAATTTAGGAAGGTGACGAAATGTAATCATTGTTTTGCTTGATTTGTTCAATTCTGTGATGGCTAAGGAACTTTTTTGGGGGGTTTATGTGGACCAAACAGTAAATGAGAAGGCTTTATGAAACATGCTGCTTGAAACAATATTTGACTTTATCTTTAAATAAAAGCATGTCAATAAACTCTACATGTCTGGCCCTTGATATGATTCTCATTTTCCGGCGTGGCCCTTAGTGACATTGAGTTTGACACCGCTGCCGTAGAGGCTTCTCAAAATTGAAAAAAAAAACAATGTCACAAACTCCCCGCACCTCGACGAGTTCCTCTTTGCTGTTGAACTCCGACACCAGCTCATTCTGCCCGTCAGACACTCGGGTTAGCGAGACGCACAGCCGCCCCGAGGCCAGGACATGTGCATCAGCGGGCAGGTCCCGATTCAGGCCAGACTTTAACACCTTGACCAGGTTGAAGTTGGGGTGAAGGGGGCCCAGGTTCCTCTTCCTGGCCTCTTTTGCCACCTGGATCACATCTTCACAACATTGGGCTAAAAATGAGAAAGAAAAAAGGATTTGAGGTTCTGCAGACAAAAACATTTCCAAGTGTCAACCTGTGACTGGGTCAATATTCACTAAGGAGTCGGTGACCAACAGTGGCCTGTGCGAGGTCTTCCGATGACATAACCTAGATGCTCAGTTAGGGCTGGGCAATATATTGATATTATATCGATATCGTGATATGAGACTAGATATCGTCTTAGATTTTGGATATGGTAATATCGTGATATGACACAAGTGTTATCTTTTCCTGGTTTTAAAGGCTGCATTACAGTAAAGTGATGTACTTTTCTGAACTTACCAGACTGTTCTAACTGTTATATTATTTATCTTTTTCCCCACTTAGACATTATGTCCACATTACTGATGATTATTTATCTAAAATCTAAGTGTAAAGATATTTTGTTAGAGCACCAATTGTCAACCCTAGAATATCGCCGCAACATTGATATCGAGGTATTTGGTCAAGAATATCGTGATATCTGATTTTCTCCAGATCGCCCAGCCCTATGCTGAGTTCAATGCAGCTTCTTGTTGGTCGATACACTCAGCCCTTTCCACTGCTTATTCATGGGAGAGAAAGCGAAAGGGCGCCTTTGACACACTGTCCACAGCCAACAAACACTTCTCTTATGATCCAGTGGTGCCATTTATATATCGCAAGTACATTTTAATGTATATTAATGTATTTGTAAGCCTACATGGTAATAACATTGAGATGAAGTACGTTTTGGACACTGGGAAACTGAATTTTGTTGTTTCAATACTATGTTTCATACTGTATATGAAAAAATAAAATCTCAAAAGTACATTCATGATATATTTGGGTATTTCTATATGCAGAAAAATACATGTTTGGGGAAGTTTTGTCGAGACGATAACTAAAATCTACTCAAATTCAACCAGTTTTCTCACGCCACCAAGTGAACTGAAAAATGTTAAGAGCTACATTTCAAAGATACATTGTTCAACTAGCCTATATGAACATACATTATATTTAGCATTAAGGTGTAGTTCAATATAGGCTATATAAGAACAACTAGGTCTATACAACAGACCACATATACATGTGTTATTATAAATATATAATAATAACAATAACAATAATACAGGACTTCCTGTGTCCTCCATATACTGCCTCGAGTGTGCATAAAGCTCAGGCTAACGAGCCATAGCGGTCTGTCTTACCTAGGGACGCCTGGCTAGCGAGCACCGAGGCGGTCAGAGCGCCGGCAGAGGCACCGTACAACTTGGTGGCCCCTTCGATGAGGTAGGGCGCTTTCTCCTGCAAGCAGCTAGCAACTCCGATGTGGTAAATTCCCAGAAACCCGCACCCGGCGAAAGACAGGTTCCAGCCGCCGTTTAGGTCGACCATGGCAGGGCAGACCTGAGAGCGGACAGCGGGAAGCAGTCACACGGTTAGCAGTCCTGCTCAGCGGAGAAAAGCAGAGCACATATTACTCAACAGGTCAACAACTGGCTCTTTAGAGGAAAGTGCAGGGAGGACGCACTTCTAAAGATGCCTTCAGATGCTGTCAGAACTATAAGAACACCAATGTCAGTGACCAGTGGTGCGTCTATCAGGAAATTAAGGCTACAATTACTTTTACCGAAAAGCGGCTATTAAAACAGAGGCTATATAGACTTATAACCATAACCGGCATGAACCGGAATATGATGGGTACTAAATGTGCCTGTCGCGGGTTATTTATAAACTGAGATTTACGAGGAACAGTAAAGGCATCATATTTTACTAAGAGCCTGATTGGATCAACGCACGTCTATCAATTAATTTTCCTACACAAGAGCCAATCAACAGCAAGTTCGATAGACAACACGCGGTGACGTCACAGCTCCCTTTAAAAAAATGGGAAGAAAATTAAACGCACTAACCCTCTAATCTACTTCTGTTTATTTCTTTGCCTACAGCAGTTGTTAGCGGATTTATCATAGCTGTTTCTATGGTGACCACAGACATGATTTATAATGGTGATAGAACACTGTCCTTTTCACTGCTGTGTGTGTGTGCGCACACGAGAATAGGGCCTATATAGCAAGTTATAGATTTGGGACAGCTGGTAAATTTGCCAAGTTTTACTTTTACTCACTGTTTATTACATAGACCTAATATCTATTAAAGTATTATCTTGATTGTATATTATAAGGACTGCACACAATTAACACAGTTAAAATCACTATAAAAAAACACTATAAAAGCCTATAAGACTGACATTATAATACTCATTTATGTATTTATGATTTATGTATAACATGGTAATTGAGTAGGCTGTATTACGTAGTCCTATAATAGGATTATAACATTATGTATTATTACAGCAGCCTTATGGTAATAGTTTTTACTTGAGTATTTAATGTGTTGCGAAGCATCTTTCCTCTGCGGTCGCGCGCATCCTCGGGCTCGGCGCGAGTGGTCCTGATGCTGGGGACTCGTGCGCGCGCATTACATCACTACTCTCCTGCGTGATTGGCTGTAGGTCAACCCATCCGCCTGCCGCGCAGCATCCACAGCAGCACCGTTTCAAATCAACCTCATCACCACCATCATCCTCACGTTTTGATTGAATACAACAACAACAACCCAAAAAACGTTCGCGTGGGTGTGCGCGTTTTCTTTTTCTTGCACTGGCGGCTCGTTTCGAGGATGGCTGAGAGCGAGGTAGACACGCCAAGCACGCCCATTGAGTTTGACAGCAAATACTTCGAGTTTGATGGAGTGCGGCTGCCACCCTTCTGCAGAGGGAAGATGGAGGAGATCGCCAACTTCTCGCTCAGAAGTAGCGACATATGGATCGTCACCTACCCGAAGTCAGGTAAACAAGCCTCTCTCTGCGTCACCCTTCGGCCCGGTGCTCTCTCACATGCCTCGGCGGTCTGCTGCTCCGTGCTGCAGCGGCAGGCTTCCCCTTGTGATCATCAAAGTTTGATAGAAATAGAAATAATAGCACAGAGCGAGTGCATTTACAACCTATGTGCAATGCCTGATAGGGTACTGGTGCAATATTGTTATAAATAGATATGCTATGTTATATTTGATATGGTATTATGCAATTGGGCATTGTGCAATACAGAAGTTATTGACCACTCATGATCAAAATGAAGTGCAATACGAGGGGGAGGATGTGTGGTGGGTTCTCTCCTGTTCTTCTGGGACTGTGAGGAAAGGGGGGGTATGGTGTTATGGCATTGGATGAGATAATGTAAGAGTATGTTTCTATGTAGGTTACCTGTATGTTTATTGTGTGTTTTTATGCGCGATGTGTCGCCATTTGGTTTCTCTCGAATGCCCAATATGAATTTCTCCTCTAGGAGACAATAAAGCCTCATCTTATCTCTTATGTGAGCTTTTATCAGACATAGGGAGGGATAATTTTGCACAACACGCAGGCAACACTGACCATTTAAGTTGCAAATCAGGTCGTCTTTTCCTATTTAACAGCACTGGGCGGGTCACAGTCATCTGCAGTTATCTAATATCTCGTTTAGGTTGCGCCGGTGCAGCGGAACTACATCTTACCAAGCTTTTACAACCAGGATCTATCCCAGTATAGGCTATTCTAATCAGATGTCCAAATGCATCGAGTAATGCCTGCGTCAGTTAAACTGGCCTGTGCACCTGCCTGCCAACATAATCCCACGCGCTATCAGACACGGATGGAAGTTGGTGTTTACATCCAGCTTCGGAGTGCCGTTGCGCAGCGCTGCTGCAGGCCGGGCTGCCGTGCGCGGTGCCCTGCTGTGCGCTGGGTGGGTCCCCCCTCGGTCATGTGATGGCTTCTGGGCAGCTGGATCTCGGCTGTCAGTGATGCAGAAGGGCTATAGTTTAGCCTACTATTATCGTGGGAATTATATTTCTTGTTCTGGTTTAGCATCTCAGTAGCATGTTTTATTACATCTGGAGCCATGACCTGGCTCCAGATGATATATTAGACCTTTTAATCCCTTATGGACCTTGGTGCACTTTGAGATCCAGTGGGCTTCCTGCTCTTCCAGAGTCCCTGAGGCTGAACAGAGCTTTAAGCAGGGCTTTTGCAATCTGACTGAGGAAACTGGGCCGTCTGAGTCACTGTCTTCTTTTAACCCTCCTGTTGTCCTCGGGTCAAATTTGACCCATTTTCAAAAAAATGCCTATATCAGAAATTTGGGTTACTTTCAACCAAATTGCAAAAAAAAAAAATGAACATGGATGGTTCCATTTAACGCTCTTCTCAAGTAAAATGAAGGATCAGTTCACTAATGTCACTGAATTTTGGGTGTTTTATTCAAATTTATAGCATATTTCTGCTTTTTAAACTCAAAAAGTAGGTTTAGTGTCCATGAATTCCAAGAATAAGTGTAAAACCCACTGTATGAGTTGGTAGTGGTGGGGGGAAAAAGCGGCATACGTAAAAATGAGAAAAATGTCGAAAAAAGGGTCAAAAACTTAGAAATAAAACGTTGCAAAAAAGGAAGACAATGTCAAAAAAGAAACAATAACATTGAAAAAACAACAACTTAAAAAATAAATAAAAAATGCGACAGTAAGTGGAAAAAAAACATCAACAAAAAGTGCCGGAAGCCTAGGGGAAACTTTTTTTGAAACATTTCTTTAGCCGGGAGGACAACACAAGTGTTAAGTGTCATCTGAGAAAACATATTCTGATTTTATGAACTGCCTGTTTCTTTTATTGGGTTTTTATTTTTTGTATGTCTTTTTAATTTGGCTCTTTGTGTATTTTAGGTTTTTAGTTGCTGTTATTCCCTGTGTTTTTAATCTGTTTTAAAGCACGTTGTAACTGTGTTTTGAAAGGTGCTATACAAATAAAGTTTATTATAGATAGCTTTAATTTTATTTGTAGCCTATTTGTGTCTTGTTTTCATCTTGTGTCATTTTTATTTATCACTCATTACTTTTTCCGTAGCTTTTTGACCCCAATGAAATAAAAAAAATATTTTTTAATCGTATCTATCATAGGAACACCTGTCCTGTATGGGATAGGCCAACAGAAGAAAGTCAACAATGCCCAGTTAGTGATCGTCAATATATCAAGAAACCTTGATTGATAAAAAAAATAAACAATCAATTAAATCATTTGACATACATATATGATAATATATACAATCTTGTACAACCTTATACAACATTATGTCAGTCTTACAAAAAAGAACGCATCTCCATCTATAAACAGAGAGTACGTTTCCTAGAATGTAGTCTGACTAAAGCTTAAATCTACTACTACAAAGTACAAACGTACAAACTAATACTGCTGCATACACACTCTGTTACATGATACCGTGAGAGAAAGCAGCAGAGCCAAACTCTCCCGTGTGTAACAGCTTCCTGTTTAGGTTTTTACCCTGCGAGCATAGATTTGTGTTGCAGCCTTCCATTCCACTCAGAGAGGCCTTGTGCTATACTCTTCATCATTCATTTAGACTCTCCTGGAGCTCAGCACCTCTCATGCTGACTGTGGAAACAAAAGTGCAATTCCGAAATTATATCAAATAATTGTAAAAAAAAAAAAACAACAAAAAAATGGTATTCCTTCTATGTTATTGTGATCTGAATCTTCCACATTTAAATGTTGTGGATGGAGACAAACATGTCTCGGCTGAGAACCTTTAAAAAGACATACACAAATACATGCATGTCCTCCAAGCTGTAAACAGTTGGTCTCAATTCAACATGATGACACTGTGGAGTGAAAACAGTTATGCATTCATTTACATCCAAAGAACTCTACTGTTTGTTGTGCACATGAGAAATCAAGAATCTATCCCCCCCCCTCCTTTGGTGTATCAGTCCTCTTGTGGTGCAAAGGGAAAGAAAGCACATAGCAGGCCACATGGTTGGGATGCCGCAGAAATGTGACAGTCTTGGCCAATGGGATTTGCAAGAGTCTTTAAACCGGGATGGGTGAGAGTGTGGGTGAGAGTGTGGGGTTGCGCTACAGTTTACGATGGCAGTGCATTTATGACTGTTTTAAGATCAGCCATATGCTCAATCATGTCTCCCTGCAGGCAACCCACCTCTGCACTGCAAACACACACACACAAACACACACACACACACACGCTCACAAACACACACACTCACAAACACACACGCACAAACCACAGGGCAAGTACAAACAGAAGCAGCGACATTGAGGAGAGGACACCCTCATCGCTGGCTGCATGCTGTGCATTGCTGTGCAAAGAGGATTGCAAAATAAAAAAAAGATGCAATTTAAAGAGGCACTCAATTTGCAGAAATGACAACACATTCTATCTCCCATCGCGTAAAATACAGACGCTTGGTCAGGTGCCTCTTTGGCGTTGTTACTGACGCTAAAAGTCTCCTTTAGCGTCAGATCTAAACACGCTTTATCTAAACGCGCTGGGTTGGGGCTCTTAGTTAGTTTTAGGACAAGATCATGGGTGGGATTATAAAAGGTACATTTATGTGACACACAGGACAAGAATGGTACAGTTGGGTTTAGGTAAATAAGAACGGGACAGTTGGGTTTAGGAAAAGAAGAACGGGACAGTTGGGTTTAGGAAAAGAAGAACGGGACAGTTGGGTTTAAGAAAAGAAGAACGGGACAGTTGGGTTTAGGAAACGTGACACGCGGGACAAGAAACCCGGTCTCCTGGGTGAAAGTCCTGTGTTGTTTGACCCATCCAACCCCCCAACCAACCTCCCTATGCGGATTTTCGGGCTTTCATAGTACTCACTACCGTTGTCGCTCTTAATACTACGTCATCTACAAGCTACTGCAGTAGCTGCTGCTCTGCTAACTAATGCTAATTGCATAAAGGGAAGTGTAGGATGCATAGTCTTTTGGAGCTCAACCCTTGAAGACTACAAACCAGAATATCTCAATCTTTGCTGCATCAAGTTGGACCATCCCTGTTTATGTAATCTGTCTCTCGCGATATCTCCAGTTTTATGAAGATGCAACGCTAACGTTCCCCAGTCTCTATAAACTGATATCTGCATAAATGCAGAATCTGTAGGCAGCAATATCTTGGCAAGTGAAATCTTCTGGTTTCAGTTTGTAGTCAAAGTAGTATTGACCAATCATGTTTGCTTTGGTTGCACGCAGGTAAACAGTCCATGAGCAAAAGTGGCAGAATGCATTTGCCGATATGCAATCTCGGAACCAATCGGCTATCGTAAAGCTTTAAAAAAAAAAGTATCTGCATTCAAAATGCAGATATCCGTTTATAGAAATTAGCCTAAATGTCGTCTGGACCTAAAACACCTACAAAAAGTATTGACTCGGATTGCAAACTATGAACAGCGCATGGAAGAGGAAGTCTTAGCCTGGATATCTGTTATTCGTATATCTGCGTGCAGCGTGCTACACTGGAACCCCAGAAAATGAAAGTGAAAGTAAGAGCAGAGTTAGCAACTAAGATTAATGCTTACACTTAACAAGGACAGGGAAATGTAAATATACATTTTGGAAAAATTTAGCTAATGAAATCCACAATTTTAACTTATGCCTTCAGGCAGTTAGCATTCTATTGGCATCCACCAAACCCAGATCTGTCCATCAGACTGCCAGAAAGTATAGTGTTATATGTCTCTACAGACACATTTCCCTGAGTCCAAAGGTGGTGTGCGACCCTAGCCGATGCTTGCATGGTGACCTTCGGCTTGTTAAGATGGAACTCAGTGGCTCTCATGCTGACTGTGGAAAGAAAAGTGCAATTCTCTAAATAATATCAAGTCGCAGCTGACAGCCATCTTCAACTTTTCCTCTGTGTATACTCTAATGTCAATTGAAAACTTTGGACAGCCATGCCAGCAGAGTCGGCAGACTCTTGGTGAGTTGATTTCCTTATCATGATGAGCGACTCTTATAGTCACGAGATGGCCGCAGACATGGTCTTGCTAGCTTGAGCTTGTCTTCTCCATCTTTCTTCTCTGTGTATACTCTGATGTAATTTGAAAACTTTGACCAGACTAGCAGAGTCAGCAGACTGCTGAGTTGAGTTTTTTCTATCCTGATGAGCAGGGGCAATTCTAATATCAGACCTTCAGGGGGGCTCAGCCTCCTGTTGAGAATGTGACACGGCTACAGGGCCTTGCAAAAGGGCTAACCGATAACCGATGATCTCTGAGCTAGCTACTGAAGCAAAACGTCAGCTAACCTTTTTTGACACTTGATGGAACTACACCTGGAACTTTATAAGTCACAGTAATAACGACCAATTCGACATTTGGGTTCTAATCTGCACCATGAACTGACCAACTTCTTCTCTGGGGACTACCAACGTTAAACTTCACAGCCGTCTGCTGCTCTCCCTCTGACAGATCAGATAGAGACTCAGCCAAAGGTGGGAGTCTGGCACAACCTCCTCTGATTGGCCAACACTATGTTTCTGTTAACCCTTTCCTGGACTGGGTTACAGGTGCATAGCATCGGAGACAGCCACACAGGATATTAAACCTGTTTCAAAACCTTTGAACCTGTAATTGTTTGTCCTCTGTCACTAACAGACAAGTTCGCAAACTCTCACTTGAAGCACTAAAATTGATTTTAAAATTGATATAATCCATTTTTTTTTTTTTTTTTTTATGTTTTTAAATATTATAATTTTTAGGTGGGCTGAGATGAAATTTAGGGGGGCTTGAGCCCCCATAAAAAAGGTCTAAAATCGCCAATGCTGATGAGTGACTCGTAGTCATGAGATAGCCACAGAAATGATCTTGCTAACTTGAGCTTATCTTTTGACCAGCCAGCTAGCTAGGCCAGGCTAGCAGAACCGGCAGGAGGTTAGCAGGGTCGGCAGGAGACTGAGAAGTTAGTCTCGTATTGCCAGACCTATCTCCACAACCCTGTGGAGTAAGGTCTAGGATAAAAAAAGAAAATGGTCTGGGTTGTTTGCATTTCTTCAATCACAATGGACTTAAGCGGCGCTAAGCTCTGAACACAGTGATGGGGGCTCTGCAAAATGGTCTCGGGAAGGACTTATCGTTGTGTGTACTTCGTCCATAGCAATCTCCACCAATCGGTCCCAAAACGTCCCAGTTAGATAGTAAATGCCATAAACATATTCTTTGTAAATCTTCATCACTCCCTGAAAGAACCAAAGAGACCTGCCTTGTTGCACGATGCAAAGTCTCTTCAAAACGTGCCATTTTCTGCAGGTAGCTTGTAGCTCGAAGTTTGTTGTTGTGTCCCAAAGTGAACAGAGTTTGAGAATGGCAACACAGAGAGCTGAAGATGAGGGACATCATGTCAGGCAATTATGCTGGTAATTTAATTCTGTTAATCCAGACTACTGGCAAGCTGATCTCACAATCCTAATGAGCGTCTGTCCAATGTCAACCATATAAAGCCCAACTCATGTTTGTAGAATAGACAATTCAGCGTACATTTCAGCGTACAACCAACAAAAAAGAATTTAGGTTAATAACGGCTACACAACTACAATTTTTCTGTTTGCTTACATTTCTTCTACATTGACATTTGACTTTTTGCCTGAGACATGCAGCTTTAATCTCTGTCTTTTGCTACATGTGTATGCAGCAGTGAAGTGCATATTTAAGACCTCTTTATACGGGATATCAGCTGGTAACATAAAAAAATCAGCTGGAATCTGTGGTTAACCAACTCATGTAGGTAACCTGATAGGCTAGCTAGCTATAAGTGATCAAATCTAGAAGCAGCAGTTGTCATCTGAGCTGAAAACAACTGCATAGGCTACCGGCTAGAAATGAGAAGCTGCTTTTGTTTGCTTCTGTCCGAAATCAAGAAACAGATGGTTTCAAACATTTCTAAGAATTTTGATGAATGAATCTGGAGCCTTCCGTGCATGCAGTACAGCGATACATGCAACTGGCTCAAATGATAAATAAAGGTTTTCTTTTCGAGCGAGAGAGCTTTTTTTTTTAGGGAAACTGACAAATATCTTGGTGACGTGGTTTATTTGGTTCCACAGCCAGCATGTGGCCAGCCTGAGGCAACACAGATACTGTGGCCTACACGTCATCTTCTTCTGAGAACAGTCGCTTCTGTCATAGCTTATTAAAAAACTATTGATTCCAATTTGATCATTCTCTGATAAAAAAAACGGAGGGATCTGATAGCAGCCTCCAGCCTGCAGTTTTAAACTCAAAAGAATAGTCACATTGGACTAGTACATTTGAGCATATCTGCACACAAAGATTAACTAGTCTCATGATGAAAAAGACTGTTTTAAAGCTCCCATGGCATGAAAATGTCACTTTATGAGGTTTTTCAACATTAATATGCGTTCCCCCAGCCTGCCTATGGTCCCCCAGTGGCTAGAAATGGTGATAGGTGTAAACTGAGCCCTGGGTATCCTGCTCTGCCTTTGAGAAAATGAAAGCTCAGATGGGCCGATCTGGAATCTTCCCTTTATGACATCATAAGGAGCAAGGTTACCTCCCCTTTCTCTGCTTTGCCCGCCCAGAGAATTTGGCCCCCCATGAGAAAGACAAACAAGCAAAGTGGCAATTGGTCAAGGCCACAAGACTCTATTTGTCCGTATTTTATTTCTAAAGAAACACGACAATGTATAAAAGGCTCCATTACCTTGGATCTCACGTTATGGCCCCGTAGCAGACGTTTTTGTAAAAATAGGCTAACGATGGGGTTGCTGTATCCATTTTGTTCACTGTCTATGGTTTTGACAAGGACGAAGAATCCATGGAATATGAAGGACGATATCTGGTTCTGCTGCATTGATTTCGTCAATTGATTTTCTTCATTTAAACTATCCATTGTGAGTCCGTGCAAATGTGCAATGCTAAATCAATGGAGTAGCTTTTCAAAGCTCCATGAATTTGTATTTTTTTTGGGTGACTTGGGGACAGATCAAGCTAAAAACACAACACATGGAGGAAAGCAAGTCCAACATTCACTCTCCTTTTAGCTTTTTTTTTCCTCCCATTGGATTGTACATGGGGGTTAGTGTCCTGTGCAGCTAGACTTTCCACTTTGTAACAGATTCTTCTCTTTAATAATCTAAAGTGATCACACCAGTTTTGCAAACACTCTTTCATCTAACATTATAACAGCTGGTTTGGCTTTTATTCTTGTCTTATTTTTACTAAGTTCATCCCCTGTGTACAACCACCAGTGGTGGAAGAAGAATTCCTTCCTATCCTTTACTCAAGTAAAAGTACTAATACCACACTGTAAAAGTGCTCTGTTACAAGTAGAAGTCCTGAATTGAAAATGTTACCTAAATAAAAGTTTGAAAATATCATCAGGAAAATGTCCAATGTTTCTCTCTGAAATGTAGCAGAGTAGAAGTAGAAAGTGACATGATAAGAAAAGACTCAAGTAAAGTACCTCAAATTTGTACTTAAGTTCAATACTTGAGTAAATGTACTTAGTTACATTTCACCACTGCTTCTAATTTATATTCTTCTTAATCCTTTTATCTGTCATTTTATTCTGCTTTGTGTTTCTTTCACATGCCTTTGTATTTCTTACGTAAAGCATTTTTAATTGCTTCGGTGAAAGGCACAATACAAATGAATCTGCCTAGAAAATCTGGAACCAGAATACCAGACAGAATATATCTAGTTTTTAGTTACATTCCACCACTGACAACCTCCTTCCTTGTTCTCTTGACGTCCCAGGACTGACTGTCCTCTGGCTTTCTTCTCTCTCTCCTCGTAGGCACTAGTCTACTTCAGGAGGTGGTGTATCTAGTGAGTCAGGGAGCAGACCCAGATGAGATCGGCCTCATGAACATCGATGAACAGCTGCCCGTCTTAGAGTACCCCCAACCTGGCCTGGACATCATACAGGTAATGTGGATGAAATCAGGTTAGCACTCATTCAGTTCTTCATTTCAGGACTGCAGGAGTTCTGGGTCTGTGGCGGCTTTTAGGTTAAGATTTGCTGGCTGGAAAAATAATGACTGAACGACTATGCATTGTTGTGGGTGTGCTTTCTGCTGGGTGTAGCAGCATCACGACAACACGTGGATGAGGATGCTAGTCTCAAACACCAGCACAAATAAAACAAGGGAAGCCTTGCTTGCAATCACATGCACTGTCTGTCCAAACAGCAAGCTGAATGGCTAGTGTTGCTATTGTAGCTGTAAACTTGTAAACACCCAACTAACCCCATTAACCTTCCTTACAAGACTGGTTCTGCACTTAAAGGGCAGATGACTCATAGGCCTAATGGGGGAATGTGAAATCATGTCTTCTGTGGCTCTGCAGTCTGCATCTACATCTACATCTTCCAAAGCCTGAAAAACAATGTCCCTGAGGATGTTATCTCAGCTTGGGCTACTTCACATATTTTTAACAGAAAGCCTGAACTTGCACGGAATGTATATGGTGCTGTTTTTCTTATTAAAGGTGACCTATTCTGCTCATTTTCTGGTTAATACTTGTATTTTGGCTTTTTACTAGAACAGGTTTACATGCTGTAAGAGCCAATTAATGCCGTTAATAGGAACCAATCTTCAAAGCACATACAGTTTTTGACGACGCACACACACACACACACACACACACACACACACACGCCACACACACACACACACACACACACACACACACACACACACACACACACACACACACACACACACACAAACACACAAGCAGTAATTTGTCTGGGAAGCCAAAGAAAATGAGATGGAAATAAATGGAACCAATTGTTTTAGCTGCAAATATGACTTGGACTTGATCACCCTTGATCAAAAAGCTAAGGGCTTAACGCTTGGGCTTAGCCTCTGCACATGCTTTAGTAATAAGCAATGACTTTGCTTTGTGTTTCCACAGGAGCTGACATCCCCTCGTCTGATCAAAAGCCATCTCC
Organism: Perca flavescens; assembly: GCF_004354835.1. Classification (NCBI taxonomy): domain Eukaryota; kingdom Metazoa; phylum Chordata; class Actinopteri; order Perciformes; family Percidae; genus Perca; species Perca flavescens. Next base: position 24,174,075 of record NC_041353.1, on the reverse strand, counting down.
CCTATCGATTCCTCCCCACGGCCATGCACAACGGAGAGGCCAAGGTCAGTCCACCAAGACTGGACACTAGCCATGACTTTCCATTGCATTAAGATGCTTATTTAGACGTCCTCAGATTTGGTAGCTATATTTTAGGGTAGAGTTGATGCCAACGCATCAGCACCGTCTACACGCAAATAAAGAGGAGAGCAAAGAATAAGTAGACCAGCGAAACAATACATTGAAATTAGAAAGCTGTTTACAGAGCAATAACCAGCCAGTCTACACACAATATGTGCAAAAAAACTGATTGTTACCAATAGTGCAATAGTGTAATAGCTTCTGAGTAAAGTGGCACAGTAATGCATTTGTATACTGTAAAAAAGAATCTATAGTAATATGGAATAAAGTCTAAAATAAAATCACAATAAATAGATAAAAATAGGGGCGGCATCGAGCTCACCCAGCACAGTGTGCGCCCCACATGAGGTTCAAATCCGACCCGTGGCCCTTTGCTGAATGTCGTTCCCCCTCTCTCTCCCCTTTTCTGTAAATAACAATGTATACTTTATTAATCCCGCAAGGGAAAATTACAGTTTTTTCACTCTGTTGTTACACACATTACACACACATGCTCAGTACCTCTACATGCACTAATGGAGAGATGTCAGAGTGAGGGGGAAAGGAGCACTGAGCAGTTGGGGGTCTGAGCAGTGCACAGGAGGTGAACTGGCACCTCTCCAGCTACCAGTCCACCACCATACTTTGGTCCGTATGGGGACTTGAGCCAGCAACCCTCCAATTCCCAACCCATTCCCTACTGACTGAGCTACTGCCACCCCAAAAGAAATAACCTATGTATATGTAATATATACAGTATATATAGATGTAATGTAAATATAATATAGCATATATATATATAATAAATGATAAAGATAAAAATAAAGAAATGCAATATTTGTTTTTAAAAAACCAATGGAGATATGATGCAAACAAACAAAAAGTTTTTAATATGCAATGTCTGAAGACGACATAATTGATCAGCTCCAATAACCAAATTCCACAGGACTGTACTGTACTCCAACAACAGCCTTACATTAGGACCTAACCCTAACCCTAACCCACATTATGTACGCTGTGGTTCTCTCCTAGGTGATCTACATGGCTCGTAACCCTAAGGACCTGGTGGTGTCTTACTACCAGTTCCACCGCTCTCTCAGGACCATGAGCTACCGGGGAACCTTCCAGGAGTTCTGCCGGCGCTTCATGCATGACAAGCGTACGTATGTAGGAGGACTGGGACACTGTGACCTATCTGGTTCCAAGTCAGTGAACTCCTGTACTGTTTTGTTTCCAGACTACTGTTAAGTTCATCCAGCTGTATTTTTCTCTCTCTCTCTCTCTCTCTCTCTCTCTCTCTCTCTCTCTCTCTCTCTCAAAGTGGGATATGGTTCCTGGTTTGAACATGTTCAGGAATTTTGGGAACATCGTAATGACTCTAATGTCCTCTTCTTGAAATATGAAGACATGTACAAGGTAACATCCTCACTGTTGTGCTTCTTTTCTTTTTAGCCATTGTCTGCTAGCTTTTTTATCGCTATTAATCTTTAATCTTCTCGCCTAAAGATCGATACGAGCAAAACAAAGGACATGCTGATGGATTTTTTGAAAAAAAAAGCACCCACTCCATCTGAGACTGTCATACCAGATAACACAGTTGAGATTGTTAGTACCTACAAATACTGGGCCCCCAAGAAACGTGCCCGGGCTTTGGAGCAAAATGAACATAGTGGCCAAAACAGTGAAGTTGCACCTCCCGGGCCAACTCATGGGATGCCCTATTTCTGTCTGTTTGTGGCCAGATTTTGTCACAGTGATGGCGTAATAACTGTGTAAGATACAGTCACAAAACTTTACAAGTGTGTAGTTGCAATCAAAAAGAAGGCTGACTTCAAAGATAGGGTGTGGCCCAATCGACAGCGCTGAAAGTAAGGGGGTAGGAAGTAGGAATATATATACTATACATACGCACACCTACATCCATTCTCGCATGTATTCACATAAATAAAAGGAAAGGACAAAAAATATCCCAAATATTTGGGTATATATTGAATTGAATTGAATAACTCTTATTTTGACATCATTTAACTCCACGTCATCACCCACTAGTCTGACCTTTGTGAGCATTTGACTCTTCTAACTGTTTGGTATCATATACTGTAGAAAGTGAGTCAGAACACGTTTACAGTGGAGCTGCTGCACTGATAAATGACTGTACTGTACTGTGCAGCTCTTTGGTGGGAAGTTACTTTTAAACCTGTATTTATACTGTGAAGGGACTTTCTGAACATGCATGCTCTTTACCAATGTAGTACAGAAAATAAAACACCCAACATTAAAATAAGATAAAGAGAGTGCAATATAGGCTACAATAAAACATATCGGAAGTGGGATAATAGAGTGACACATTTTAGTAAATACCAAGTTAGTTTAAAGATTATTCTGCAATGCCTATCTTTAGATACCATTCTTGTGTAAAACTCTCCAGAAAAAGAACATAATATGCCAAATCAATATTTGCCCTTTGCTTTACCAAAGGTCCCTTTTTACCTTATCTTGGGCTATCATGTTTACGAGGCTCAGGCTCAGACATGTCCTCTCTTTTGCAGATAGGCTTTTCTTAGAATAGATTCTTTTAGAACGGAAGGGAGAAGACACAACAACTGATAGAGAACAGCAACAACAACAACAACTGATCTAACATTTCACGTTGCTTTTGGAATTGTTAAAATAACATAGCTTCATTTTATCGATGCCTAGTGTATGAATAAAGAAACCTTCCACTCTTTATTGTATGCCATTTGAAACATACTGTTTGCGATTCTCTATTACTCTTGGGGCTATTTATCCTCTACTTGATATACATTAAGTGAAGCAGGTACTTACAGAGACTGCCTCAGATCTGAGAGCTAATTTAAAATTGTTCCTTTTTAACTCATTAAACTGCATGAAAATGTGCCTGCTTATTAGAAATTAATGTAATTGTTTTTGAAGCTAGAGACAAACAGATCCACATGCAACTTTAAGTGCTCATATAATGCTCATTTTCAGGTTCGTAATTGTATTTAGAGGTTGTACCGCTATAGGTTTATGTGGTTTCATTTTCAGAAAACACCATATTTTTGTTGTACTGCACATTGCTGCAGCTCCTCTTTTCACCCTGTGTGTTGAGCTCTCTGTTTTAGCTACAGAGTGAGACATCTCACTTCTGTTCCATCTTTGTTGGGAGTCGCACATGCTCAGTACCTAGTTAAGGACTACTAGCCAGTCAGAATCAGAGTATGAGGGCGTGCCCTGACATCATCCACCACCTCAACCAGCCTCCCTAAGCGGAATTTCGGGCTTTCATACTACTCGCTACCGTTGTCGCTCTTAATGCTATGTCTGTTAGTGTTTAGGGAAATGGCGGAGCCAGAAATGCAGAGACAGCAGGGCAGTGGTGAGCTTGAGGATTTAATAAAATTACAAAAAAAAAAGGAGTCCTTAAGACAGCAAGCAAAAATACATGTTATATATATATATATATATATATATATATGTTGAGGAAGCCGAAAGAACAGGAATCACAAAAACTGGGTAGACTTACGCACACGCTAACACAACACAATACAATGAGCTGACAACAGACAACGGACAACGCAGAGACTAAATACACAAGGTGACGAGGGTGAAACAAGGGACAGGTGACACAAGGGCTCAGGAACAGGTGAAACACATCAGGGAGGGGCAGGCAATCACAAAGGTGGGAAAACACAAGGCAGGAAGTAAAACATGACATGACAATGGAGAAAACAGACTGTAAAATTAAACAGGAAACTGAAACATAAAACATACACAACCATGACAACGTTATCTTCCAGCGCCGCGTAGCTGCTGCTCTACCCGGTGCGTTCTACACACACGATGAAGGGTGCTTTTGGCGTTGTATCGGACGCTGACAGCCACTGCCCAAGCGTCTGTATTTTTTACGAGTTTGGAGGGGGGAGGGAGTAATCAAAACCTAATCTAAGACAAAGAGATAAACTGAATCTGGTCGGTCAAGTTACTACTCTGGGAGACTGAACCATCAGGCGTCACATTTTGGCAAATGCACTTTTTTGTTTTCATGCCAAGAGTTAGATGAGAAGATCGCTAAATAGGAAGCAGCTACAGTCAGGCAGACAGTTAGCTTAGCTTAGCTTAAAGACTGAAATAGGCATGGATGTATAATAATAACTGGATACCTGATCTAAAATTGGGCCTATTTAGCTCAATGGAGTTGCTTGCTTGGCGCATATGCCGAAAGTTTCTAAGCTTCCTGGTTTACTTCGGTGAATGCGGCCCACTGAATATGTGCAGTAGTATTTCTCCCGCTGAGTTCCCTCTTGGCCAATAGACTTTACATTGTGGTGATGTCAGGTGTTATCATATCAAGTTTTTCGATTACAAAAAGTCCATTGATAAAAAATGTATAGTAGAAAGAGTGATAATCAACCTTGTTTGCAGTTTTTCTTTGTAAAAAAGTGGCCACTGAAAAATATTGGCTGCAAGACTGAGCGCCCTTCCTGGGGGCCTGGAAATAGGGGGATAAGTCTAGCTTGGCTCTGTCCAAAGTTAACAAAATCGGCCTACCAGCTTCTCCAGGGCTAACTGATTTACACATTATATCTTGTTTAACCGAAATGTAAAAACAATGATATTTCCATCAACTTTACTTTGTGTTTAGTGATATGTAATTATAACTGCTAAACATTAGCATGTTAGCTTTGTCATTGTGAGCATGTTAGCACATTGGCACCAAAGCTTTTAGAATTCAAGAGGGAGGCAGGTTTTCTCTGTATTTGTGTGTGATATTGCTTTCATAGATTTCCCATTTTTATACGCCCCCATTTTTCTCCTCTCCTCTCCTCTCCTCTCCTCTCCTCTCCTTTCCTCTCCTCTCCTCTCCTCTCCTCTCCTCTCCTCTGGTTTCCAGGATCTGGGGCCATTGGTGGAACAATTAGCCCGGTTCCTGGGTGTTTCCTGTGACAAGGCTCAGCTGGAGGGCATGGTGGAGAGCTGCAACCAGCTCATTGAGCAGTGCTGCAACTCGGAGGCGCTGTCCATCTGCAGGGGTGAGTGGGAGAGGAAATGGAAGAGGGAAAACACTGCTCACTTCCTCTTGTCTGTATAGGCAGAGTTCTGTGTTTCTGGTTCCCCTCAGGCCTGACTTACTAAGAGGTCTGTGTGGAAGAGTATCTCTAGCACAGATTTACAAGCGCAAGATCAACCAAATGTGTCTTTAAACTATTTTTATTACACCTTCTCTGCACCTGACATTCTTCTTTTTGGCTCCATCAGCTTGTGATTTTACAGTTGGTGTCCCATGGCTGCATGTATGGGTGTATCCAATGTCTTCAGTTAGCCTAAGTGATATCATATTTTTTGTGAATTCCAAACAGTGTGGGGAAAATGTTTAAAAGACTAGTAGACTAGTTGACTACTCTCAAATTGCATACAAGTAAATATATTGTAAGTGTCTATGTGCATCTGTTAGAACAGAAAAGCAAAGAAACATGTCATTATTTAGTTTACTTCCTCTCATTATTTCATTATTTCCATGAATGAGTTCAACAAATGCAGTTCCTGGTAGAAAAATGAATGAAAGCAGCACTGTGGTAATGCCACGAGTTTTGGATATACAGTATTTGGGAGAAAGAACCATACAGCCAGAAGAGGAAGACACTGAGAGGAGAGAAAGCATAATGTGGTTAATGTTCTTCTGATGATCTAATGATCTCATGATATCCTCTGAGCTACCAGAGTGAAAGCTATTTAAAGACCAGGGAAGGAGAGGAAAAGAAAGAAATCATATAACTACATATCTTCTTCTGTTTTTGGAATCTGCTGTGATGGGAAGCTGTAGGGATCAATACGATTGTTGAATGGGAAGTTATCTTAGGTCAATAACCTGGATAGATCGTGGGCTTTAAAGACTAAGTTCACCCAAATAACAAGAACAAAATCTTCCTTATGTCTATGCAGTTTTGACATTGACAAAAAAAAAAAAAATTGACTGCAACTTCTCTTTCGAGATCAGTGCCCCCGTTACGCTGGATAACAGACAGAACACACACAAGCACGGACGCACGCACACACACAGGCACGCACCATCGTTGATCTCGCTATATATAACCCTTAACCCTGCTGTTGTCTTCCCATCGACCATTAACTTGTTGTTTTAACTTGTTAACTTGTTTTTTCGACATTTATGTCACTTTTTTCAAAGCTTTCTTTCTTCATGGTTTTTTAGTTAAAAAAGCAGAAATTATGATTTATTTTGACTAAGAGTTAAGATCAGAGGATGTTGAGTGGACCACAGACAGGTTTATGTGAAAGTTTAGTCCACAATTCAATGAAAGTAATCATTTATTTCACCTGTGAAGAACATTCTATGGGTTCTCTACAATATAGAGACATACATCCATGTTATTTGTGGGTAATTTGGTTGAAAGAAACCCATATTTCTGATTTTAAAAAACTACACAAGGGTTAAGTGGTGCAGTTACTCTAATAGTATACCATGTAGCAGAGAGTGTATGTAATGATTGGGGTGCAGGCTTATATGTGCTTTTATCATTAAATTAAATCAATCAATCAATGAGTCAGTCAGTCAGTCATATTTGCTTATTCATCATTTCATGATAATGCTATCACATGTTACTGTCATTTCATAATCTCACCTTTCAGCCAATCACCTGCCTCCTGCCGTAAGCAAACAAGCTCAAAACAATCAACTGCTACCAGATTCAGGCAGTTAGCTCCTGTTAGCTAGAGCGACAGCCATGTCTAACATTACTGTAAAAGACACTGGGCATTTTGATTGGCTCACAGGTCACCGATGTCATGAAGGGTGAAGTTATAAAATGAAAGTGTCCGTGAAAAATGCCACAATGAAATTAAAAAAGTAATTAATAATAAAATAAAAACCCCAAACACTATTTATACATATGATCATTTATTTCATAATGTCCTTTTTTAAAAAAAAAATGTATTTAATATTGAGCACTTTAAGCTTCCATTATCCAAATAGGTCATGTGATCTTCAGGTTGTGTACATGGATAGGTTGAGATGATTCTACCACCACCATGTGGCTACATGTTGCATCTACTACCCAGATTGCTTGTTGATTTCCACCTGCAGGCCCAGCCCACTATGATATAACCCTCTTTGAGTTTCATGTAGACCTCTTTCATTTTTATTCCCAAATTTTTTGTAATTATTCAGTTTGTTTCATGTTTCCATTCCTATTTGGATTTTGGTTTACTTATGGTTTCTGTCATGTGTTATTTTATTTTTTCCCTCCCCCATCTAATTCTTTTTCTTTTAGTGCATGGAAGTCTGGTGTCTGATGTGCTATAGGCTTAACACACAGCTGACAGCTGTCAGTCTGATCCGTCTTACACACGCCACAGCAGGTGAGTCCGAGCCGCGGCAGGCTGCTTTCACTTTTGCAGCTGAAACGGTCAGATGAATCGTCAGAATTCACATGGGCTTTACATTCCATTCATCATGCAGAATAATAGTAAGTAACAAGGCCGTAACACCTGAGCAGTACCTGAGCTACATGAAGACCGAAGCAAAATGAAAAGCCTTAAGGCCAACTGCAAAGATGTTCAAACAGCAGTTAGAGCAGAGATCTTCAACAGGGGTCCTCAGAGTCATTGCAGGGGGTCCGCGACATTTTTGTTGTTTCTGAAAACATATATTAACATGAATTCAAAATATACACATATTTAGCAAAGATAAATCGGTCTATTCGTAAAAAACAACCAACGACCTCAACAACATCGATGATAGGCTTACTGGCCTGTAGGTACGGTAGCCACTTTGGTAGCCATCCACAGATACAGGTAAGCTTAAAGTGCTCATATTCTGCTCTTTTTCAGGTTCATAATTGTATTTAGAGGTTATATTAGAATAGGTTTACATGGTTTAATTTTCAAAAAACACCATATTTTTGTTGCACTGCACATTGCTGCAGCTCCTCTTTTCACCCTGTGTGTTGAGCTCTCTGTTTTAGCTACAGCGTGAGGCCTCTAACTTCTGTTCCATCTTTGTTGGGAGTCGCACATGCTCAGTAGCTAGGTAAGGACTACTAACCAGTCAGAAGCAGAGTATGAGGGCGTGTCCTGACAGTACCTAGGTAAGGACTACTAGCCAGTCAGAAGCAGAGTATGAGGGCGTGCCATGCTAGCAGCTAGGTGAGCATTATAACGTGTGTTACAGAGTGACCACGTTTGTCACTTTTTCGCTTTGTAAACCTATAACATGCACAAAAAGATATATAACACAATAAAAGAAAGGGAAAAAGTGTCTGTTAAGTTACCACTAGTTTTAGTAGTTAGTGCATGGATGGTAGTTCTAGTGGCTTCCATAACAAATAATTAAGACGTGCTGGTATATTTCTTTTAAAAACAGAGTCATTTCAGCATGGAAGTGTAATTCAAATGAAACCAGATATAGATAAAAAAAATAGGAAACATGGGCAACTGGGTATATATAGAGGTTTACTCCTCGACGCCGCAGGTTCCACTCCCTGCGGCCCTTTGCTGCATGTCATTCCCCACTCTCTTCCCTTTCATGTTTTCAGCTGTCTCATATAAATAAAGGCCTAAAATGCCCAAAAGATTATCTTGAAAGAAATATAGGAAATATTGGATAGAATAGAACAACATAATGTAATTCTGCTAAATAAAACATCACATTAATTATTCATTTAACTTGTTTTCAATTTAAACAAATTGTATATCCATATACAATACACATTTTCTATAAGCTCACACTTTTTTAAATAAAACTATTCCAGTGCTGGTTCCATGGTATCAGAATTTTGGGTAGTCACCATGGAAACATGAATTGGTTATGTGACAAGTGCTGGGAAGATTGGCAGAACAGGCAGCCAAGTGACAGAACTCTGATCCAGTGGAAATCACACTTGTCAGATGGACACTTTTTCGGTGAGCTGTTCTAAGTTAACGAAAATTCTTCCCTGTCCCTGTGTATCCTGCCTGCAGGTCGTGCAGGTCTGTGGAAGGATGTCTTCACTGTGTCTATGAATGAAAACTTTGACGCTGTTTATAGACAGAAGATGGGCAAGTCCGACCTGACCTTTGACTTCTGCCTGTGAGGAGCACCTGACGCCACTCTCTACCCTCACGGATCGGCTCCAGTACAGTTGACCAAACCCACGCTCCTACTGTACGCTTCCATTCAGTCAATATGTCTGAAGTCCAATGGTACAGTCTGACAGTGGGATTTCACTCCAAGACTTTTCCCAGAATGCAATCTGTCTCAAGTCAACAAGACATCCAAAATTCCACCTTTGTGGACTGATTAAAACCAATCCAGATTTTATTGGGAATTTTTTGAAATTTCTCAGCCGATAGTTAAACCAAACCTCCCTCAACCCCTAACCTCCACAGTATGTCCCCACTGCTGTGTATGTATATGTGTATATAGTAACCAGGGTTCGACTGATATAGGGTTTTTTGAAGGCCGATATCAATACTTTTGAGCTGAAGTATTCAGGTCAACATTTCTTTTCAAAATCTCCCACAATATGACCGCGTTCATAACAGGGATTCAAGCTACGTGCAGATATCTGTGACTGAAATACAGAGAAAATCACACACATATATATGTGAACAGAGAAAAACAGCCAGTTCAGCCATGCAATGTTTTTATTTGATGGCTGTCCCTCTTCTAGGCAGGATTGCTCTCTATTTCTTTTGTTGATCCATTAAGGTCAGGGTATGCTAGAAAGGAATGAATGCTAGCTAATTTGGCTGGCAGAACGCTGAACGAGACATATTTAGGCAACCAAAATGTCCCAGTGAACTTTGACGGAAGTGAAAACACACAGTGAAAGGGTCAAGTTTAACATGAAGACATGGACAACACCAAAAAAACAAGTTCAGGTCTATTTTAATGTACACAGTTCCATTTCAATTCAGTTGTATTAATAGTGTCAAATCACAGCAGGAGTTATCTCAGGACACTTTACAGATAGAGTAGGTCTAGACCACACTCCATAATTTACAAAGACCTAACAATTTCCCACAAGCAAGCATTTGTGCCACAGCACACAGTGCCATGGTTAGCATACCCCCCCCCCCAAAAAAAAGTAGGTACTATCCACAACTTTTGCCAATGGAAAAAAACAACAACAGAACAAGTCGAGTTGAATAGAGCTGTGCCACACCATGCAGCGGAAATGCGGCATTAGTCTGCTCGAGTTCACCATATCATCAGACATATCACTCTGACTTGTTATTTGCAGCGTTGATCAGCCACACATATCTGTACATAGCCTCAGTGATTGAGTCCGATGTTTGTGGTTGTCGGGTGGATAAACCCTCAGAAACATTTACACCACCATCAAACACTAGACCTCTGCAGGGGGGCTCAAAATGTTTTATCGGAGGTCAGTAGCTCCATAGGTCAGGCCACACACGCACACCTATTTATTGGTGAGGAAACTAAAGTGGAATACTGCCTGTAAGTGAGGAATTGACTTGCCTAGCATATATGGTGATTATATTATAACTGAACCAACTGCTCAAATAGAATCACAGGGTTTCCACGCAACACTAATACTGTATCTGCCCATGAATCTGTCAAACCGGTATATCAGTCCAACCCTCAAACTGAGTGCATTAGCTGTTGTCATGACGCAGCAGTGGTTTCACGCCAGGTAGACGCATGGAAGGTAACTGTAAGAGGTGAAACCAAACCTGTAGAGAAGAAGCCAATCACGCCTCAACCGATCCAGCAGCTCAGTGTCACAACACAGGAGATTGCCGTGTTGTGTGTGTGATCATTGTTTTTTTTTTGCTCTAAGTGCTGCAGGGTTTTCAGCCTCCATCACTGATCGCCACCTATGTATGAGCTTTATGTGCGTGTATGGATTTAGGTGAGTGTGTGTTAGCGAGAGAAAAAGAGAAAGAGAACGAGAGAGAGGGAGTTTTGGCTTGTCAGTGCTTAGTTATGCAACCAGAATGCATCAGGGTTTGAAGACCGACTTAGCCATTAAATTCAGGGATTCATCAATGATCTTTAACACCCACTATATGGCTACGTTCAGACTGCAGGCAAAAGTGGCCCAAATCAGATTTTTTTTGGGGGGTTGTGACCAGGTCAGACTTCTTCAGAAGTAGTGTGAACACTCAAATTTGGCCCAGATCTGAGTTTTTTCAAATCAGATTTAGACCACTTCCATATGTGGTCCTGAATCAGACCCAGGTCTGATTTTTTTTTTTAGTGCGGCTGCAGTTTGAACAACCAAGGCGGATTTAATGCGACTTTTACGTCAATCTACGTCAACATTTGTCACAATTATGCGCCGGCATAGACACGGACAGTAAAATGAATATTCAATTTGGCTCTCTTTCTCTTCATTCTCCTCCTCCTCAGCACCTGCACATTAATGTTACGGCTGCCATTACACAAACATTTTGAAATAAAAGCGAAAATGCTGACTTCCTCCATAACCTCCATAACTTTAGTGCAACAGGCCACATTTTAAAAGGTCATGTGAACAGCCAAACAAAAAATCGGATCTGAGCAAAAAAATCCGAATTTATCCTTAAGACTTGCGGTGTGAACATAGCCTAAGTGTAGAATAAAAAAATGTGTAACGTTGCAGCCCCTCAGTGATGAAATCAACAATAACACAGTGGTAAGATCTGACGAGACCCTCCCCCATATTTACGTTTTATTGTTACTGCAGGTGGCACCGCACTCTAGTTGCCGTAGTAATTATGACGGGATCAAAGCAGGGAGTATATGAGCGCCAAATTCCATATCAGGAGGCAAGCTGGGGCGGTGTATGGGTCAAACAAACACAGGATTTCCCCCTTTTTACACCTGTCATTTCAAGTGTGTCCTATCCTGATTAATTACACTTTTGTTTTCACTTAGTTACTGTACATTTAGGCTACGAATCTCCGTTAGCCAGATCACAGATCTGATTACAATCTCCATTTTCCGGGCTACATGCCAATTAGCGACGGCACTATAGTCCACAGGTTGGTGGTAATGCACCTGAAGCTGTATTGTAACCAAGGTTATTATAGTTTTGGGTTTTCAATTTCATTTTAGTTTAGTTTTAGTTAGTTTTCAGAGTGGGTTTGCTAGTTTTAGTTTAGTTTCAGTTTTTCAGAATGACTTTGTTTTATTTTTTATATATTTAGTTTTAGTCATACAGGGAGTTTAGTTTGTCAGGGGCAGGTATAATGTCTCAGAAGTATGTAGCTATATATACAGAAAAAAAAACACATGGTTGGAGAGCTGTATAGGAATAGCCATGATGTTTAAAGGAACACCCCAACTTCTTGGGACTTTGTCTTATTCCCCGTATCCCCCAGAGTTAGATAAGTCCACACATACCCTTCTCATCTCCGTACCATCTAGCCTAGCTTAGCACAGATCCTGGAGGTAACCGGCTCCATCTAGCCTAGCTTAGCACAGATCCTGGAGGTAACCGGCTCCATCTAGCCTAGCTTAGCACAGATGCTGGAGGTAACCGGCTCCATCTAGCCTAGCTTAGCACAGATCCTGGAGGTAACCGGCTCCATCTAGCCTAGCTTAGCACAGATGCTGGAGGTAACCGGCTCCATCTAGCCTACTGCTCCCAATAAGTGACAAAGTAACGCCAACATTTTCCTATTTACGTGTTGTGATTTGTATAGTCACAGCGCGTACAAATAACAAGGTCACATGACACACAGCCGTCTTCTAACTGTATACATACTGGGAACTATATTCTCAGAAAGGGCGAAGCACTGCTACTTCTGCTAGTTGGGCGGAGTGATTTGCTTGCAGCACCTGAAAAGCCCAGCAAATCACTCTGCCCAAGTAGCAGAAGTAGCAACTGCTTGGGATACGGTGAATAAGCTAAAGTCCCAATAAGTCGGCCAATCAGATTGGCCATCGAGTCCGACTGCCCGCCCTGCGACCCAGCAAGTCAGGTCGGTCAAAATGAACGCCGACGGCTCCTCCGACTGACGACGGCACGGGACACACCGAACAGACTCGAGTCACCGACCTCGCCAGACTGTCCAATGGCCGATTATCGGGTTGGTGTGTCAGCGCCATAAGTGCCCGATGTGAAGCAGTTGCAAACGCCATCTGCTGGAATGTCAACTCGGTTTAATTTCTGTAAAAAAACTATTACTGAAATGATTTGCTCTCATTTTTATTTGATTTGCATTCCATTTTTAACCTGGCAATACAGTTTCACTTTAGTTTCAGTTTTTTTGAAGGTTTTTTGTTTTTATTTAGTTACAGTTTACTAAACATATTTTTTCACTGCTTATTTTGTTATAATAACCCTGACGGTAACAGCTAAAAAACACTGAAACAAGAATGACTTGTGCTCTTTATTTAGTTACAACAACAGTTTAACTAGGTAGCTAATAACGTGTGCATAGACTGACTCTGACCATAGGTGGACTGGCAATCTGGCAAATCTGGCGAATGCCAGAAGGGCCGATTTGGGCCCTTGGAAAAAAAGGAAAAAAATGCGGCAACACTGGCGTATCGCGCTAGTTTGACAAAAATATGCAAGACTGTACGGCTGCAGCCTGGAGCCGCCCGTCTGGTGCCGTCGGGCTTCTACTTTTCAAAATAAAAGCTTGCGTCTGGTCCGCTACATCTTCGTACTTTTGTGTTTTGGGTGTTTAAGTATGTTATAATACGTTTCAAATATGGATTCATCTCCATTCCATTCTCAGATGGTGCCATGGTAGTTTATTTGACGGTGTTACGAATTGCTTCAGTGTGTGTATTATGTAATTTTGAAAGCCTGTAAGTGCGCCTCATGCTGCTGGTGCCATAATCTCAGGTGGGCCTGGTTTATGCAATTATGAAGTGAATAATGTCCCCGTCTGAAATTGGGCCGGTAAGGAACGGAATTGCCAGGGCCAAAACAGGGCCCCTGACTCTGACTCATCATTAAGAGGTTGTACTAATCAGCAGCATGCTACTGTCTGTATGTGTTGAAATTGATGGAGTCGGAGCGCCTGGGTAGCTCACCTGGTAGAGCAGGCTCCCATATATAGAGAGATTTACTCTTCGACGTGGCAGCCACAGGTTCGACTCTGCCCTGAGGCCATTTGCTGAATGTCATTCCCCCCTCTCTCTCCCCTTTCATGTCTTCAGCTGTCCTGTATAAATAAAGGCCTAAAATGCCCCCAAAAAATATTTAAAGAAAAAGCTATTTTCTCCCTGTCACTTTGCTAGAACAACAGCGTTATTTCAGCGTAATAACAGTGTCACGTCAGCTGTCGTTACCATGGGGGGCAGATCCTGTAAAGGCAATTTCAACAGACCATTTACTGACGTACAGTTGCACTTGGGAAGAATAAAGATTGAGCATGCATATTAGAGAGATGGATGTATTCACACCTATTAAACATCTCAAACGTCCCAAGGTCGTTTGGCAGTGGGACGTCAGTCCTTCTCTAATGCTTCTGAGATGCTTTTTAGCAGTGGATCAGATCAGCGGTGTAGTCTACGTGATACGCAGGAATACGCAGTATACCCATTAAGAAAGCTCCAGGATTTCCATATACCCACTTAAAAATGCCAAATGACATGTAACAACACACTTTGCATTATTATTTTGATATATTTTGAATTGTCATCTGTTTTTTCTTCTTCGCGTAGGCTGATTAAAGGTATTTCCACTGTAAATTGGTTCATAAAAGTGTGTAAGAATGCAGGAAATAAAGTCATTGACACTCAAAATGTTCACACCCAGGACACCCAGACCCCCCACTATGATATGGCCCCCCATCCTGGCCCATACATATACAGTACAGTATACCCACTACAATACAGACTACACCACTGGATCAGATAATCCAAACACTATATCTGTGTGAAACCATGCTACATGTTACCGCTGATGGGTGAACAGTGTCCTTTCTCTCTCTTTCTCTCCGTTCTCTCAGAAATGCCAGCTATTGGCTGCAAGAGAGCCTGAGGGAGCAGAGTAATACCATAACCAGCATTATCAGTGTTTTGTATTCTGCTACTCAGTGTAGTGTCACAACAGCAACAGTATCTCAAGTCAGACTATTAACCTGAGGCATCACTTACGAGCAGTCCAGCACCTCTTGCCTCTGTTGCCACAGTAGTTTCCAGTCCAGCAGACCAGTCCCTGCGCTCTACCAGACACTTGTGAATGTCTTTATTGTGCGGATGTAAATGACAACCTCAGCACACACGTCGTCACGCCGCCTCTTTTACAGCTGCTCATTCTTTCCTTTCATTGTTCCTTTTTTGTCTCCGTCGCTCTGTTTACAGCCGTTGGCAAGGCTTCAGCTGCCCATCTCCGCTTTTATGGTTTGTTTGGGTATTTTATACATGCCTGTCTCTGTTTCCTGGGCATCTTACGTTTTGTTTGACATGCTTTTGCTTGCTGGTTTATTAATAAAGTTGTGTCTTCAGGCAATATTTGATGACTGTGTTCTCTTTCTTTGAACTCTTCAGTGTCCAAAAGTCCTGTCCTGTAGCTGCATGTGTCTAGCGCTCTCAAAGTTCCGCTAATGGAAAATGAGAGTCAATTGAATGAGGATTGTTACTGCCATGAAATACAGTTCAAATTGAGAACATACAGGGCTGTGATGTAGGGTATAGGCAATCATCAGGTTGCACACGAACATCCATGATATTTATTAAAGTGCTCATATTACGCTCATTTTCAGGTTCATAATTGTATTTAGAGCTTATATCAGGATAGGTTTACATGGTTTCATTTTCAAAAAACACCATATTTTTGTTGTACTGCACATTGCTGCAGCTCCTCTTTTCACCCTGTGTGTTGAGCTCTCTGTTTTAGCTACAGAGTGAGACATCTCACTTCTGTTCCATCTTTGTTGGGAGTTGCACATGTGCAGTACCTAGGTTAGCACTACTAGCCAGTCAGAAGCAGAGTATGAGGGCGTGCCCTGACAGTACCTAGGTAAGGACTACTAGCCAGTCAGAAGCAGAGTATGAGGGCGTGCCCTGACAGTACCTAGGTAAGGACTACTAGCCAGTCAGAAGCAGAGTATGAGGGCGTGCCATGCTAGCAGCTAGGTGAGCATTATAACGTGTGTTCCAAAGTGACCACGTTTGTCTCTGAAGTAAAGGCTGGACTACAATAGAGCTGTTTGGAGCAGTTGGTGAACAGTGTTTTCTGTTGGAGATGGTAAGTCCCTTTGGGGGGGGACTTTGGGCTTTTTCACTTTGTAAACCTATAACGTGCACAAAAAAGATATACAACACAATAAAGGAAAGAGGAAAAGCCCCAAAGCATAATATTAACACTTTAAGACCAAAAAAACTCCAACTTTGTTTATTCCCCATGGACAGGACTAAAGCACTCTATACTGAATACACCCAGGGGGCTTTGCTGCTACAGCCTTGTTCTGGTATAAACAATAGCCTATTGGCCATATTTGGACACTTCCGACCTGACGCACTTTCCGTTCTTTTTGTGGTACTTTACGTTTCCGATCATCACCAAAAATTTTAGCAGAATTGATCCAACTTAAAAGAATGAGATGCCCGCACTCTGCTACTGAACATAGGAGCTGCATTAGAACGGGTGACGAGCTCAGTCCAGTAGCTGCCCACTTTAAGCGAGCTGGTCGCAATGTTAGCACATGATATGTTGGGGTGGAATGTGTTAAGATCCCTCCAAGAGGGGGCGATCATGATAGAAGGCTTCCACAGAGAGAAACTTTTTGGATTTATTACCTCAACAAACGGCTTAAATGAAGAATTTGATATAAAGCCTTTTTCTGTAATGTCTTTTCTTGTGATATTGTGTGTGGGATTGGTCTAACGCTGACAGCGTTTGTCAAAACCCTAAATAACATTATGTATAATGTTATTTTGTAATCCCGAGCCCGGCCGGACTTCGGGCCCGGCCGGGCCGTTATTTTCCGCCACTATCCTCTGGCCGGGTCGGGCCGGGCCGGGCCGGACCCTTGATCAAGCATTTGTGTTTTTTTAATCATTACTTTGGCCTAATTGGGTGGGGAGAAAGCAAGTTGGACTACAGTTACAAAATGCAACATGTGTCATGCGCGGAGTCTCCTCTCACAGCATCACACCGGGGCTGCGGGATGTATTGTGGAGTTTAAGTGCAACGTGGAGCTTGAGGATGTAAAGAAAAAAAGAAAAACGGGAGAATTACCCTTGAGCAAGTTTGGAGGAAAGTCGGAGGTATGGAACCATTTTAAACAAGTCGTGGTAAGAGACAACATGTGTCGGCTTTGTTGAGTGCATTAAGTGCGGCCGCTGTTCGCCTATGACAGCAAATAAAACGGGGACGTGGATGATGAACAGACACATGAAGCAGGCTCGCCGTGGCAGAAAAGATGATAGTCAGCCTTCAACCTCCTCTTTTGTTACTTCTCCAAGCGTAGGCTCCCCCTGAGGGCGAGGCAAGCGGGCAAGCCCTCACAGAGAAATACGTTGAGGTTTTTACTTTTCTTCATTCAGATCCATTTGCGATCCGTTCCATTCTGAATAAACAAACAGCGCAGTTTACATGCTTCGCTCCTGTTTCATTAAGATCATTTTAAACAGATTTTTGCAGTTCAAACAACTCTGAATTGTAGTTGAGAACGTCAGTTATAACGGCCCACGGATTAAAAAAGTGTCGGGTTGAAATCGGGCTCAGGCTCATAATTCCAGTTAATGTGTCGGGCCGGGCCGGGCTCGGACACAACGTGCACGGGCTCGGGCTGGGTCGGGCTTGATTTTTTTGGGCCCGAACGAAGCTCTAGTCAGTGGATAGGACCTGTACAAATCGAGTTACGTTACCATGCGTAAGCATGGCCTGGCCAATTAGTTTGTGAATGCTATTGAAGGGCGGGTCTAAGGGTAGCGCACGGCTAACTCACTGGAAGTCTACTTTAGCAGGCTCTTGTAAAGTAAAAGCTAAAGTAAAAACGATATACCGTTAGAAAGGTAAGAAGTTACACTTTAATTTTACACCATTAAATTAACCCAAAAAAAATTATATTCGTATTTATATAGATATTTTGATAGAACGTTAGCCAAAAAGTGTCCAAACGTGGACACAGTAGGCTACTGTGAAAGTGGCACTAGGCTACTGAGTCAGTGTGCTAAATTATGTCTCCTCTCTCTAGTGCTACTGATGTTTAAGCATTTATAATTATCTTGTAATTGTCATGTGGCCACAGTGGTAGCTGTGTAAAAGTAACATATTTTGTAAGTCAAAATAGCAAAAAAAAAAAAAACGGCCTGCAATAACCGATGTGGCCACTTGGCGGCGGTAACAAGGCATACACACACACACACACACACACACACACACACACACACACACACACACACACACACACACACACACTGACATAGCCTATCCTTTTATATATGTCAATCACCTTTTTAATTGGTATGGCTACTTATATACTGTCTATGCTGACTTGTTAGCTAACAGCTGCCCTTTTAAACATCCAGCAGAAACATTAGCATTGAAGTCGTGTTTGTATCTACCTAAGGAATGTAATGTAAGTCCAATATTCAGTCTGTCTTAGTTCTGTTTTTGGTTTTGAGTAAACTATCTGTCTGTCTGTCCGTTTCTGAGCAGGTTGTAGTGGCCTTTAGAGGCTTTTTTCCCCCTCTGAAATCAGGTGCCTGCTCCGGCTGAAAACGAGGTTCATAAGCGGTTAAAGGGAACCAAAAAAGTAGTGGCTCTAAAACTAAAACAATGAACAGGAAGATGCTAAAATCTCCATAGAGCTGAACGGAACTGCAGCTAGCTAGGTGGGGAGAATTATCTCTGGGTAGAGCTTCGTTCGGGCCCAAAAAATCAAGCCCGACCCAGCCCGAGCCCGTGCACGTTGTGTCCGAGCCCGGCCCGGCCCGACACATTAACTGGAATTATGAGCCTGTGCCCGATTTCAACCCGACACTTCTTTAATCCGTGGGCCGTTATAACTGACGTTCTCAACTACAATTCAGAGTTGTTTGAACTGCAAAAATCTGTTTAAAATGATCTTAATGAATAATGCAACAGGAGCGAAACATGTAAACTGCGCTGTTTAAAATGGTTCCATACCTCCGACTTTCCTCCAAACTTGCTCAAAGGTAATTCTCCCGTTTTTCTTTTTTTCTTTACATCCTCAAGCTCCATGTTGCACTTAAGCTCCACAATACAGCCCGCAGCCCCGGTGTGATGCGTGCGAGAGGAGGAGACACATTTTGTAAATGTAGTCCAACTTGTGTAACTTTTTGGACACGTTTGTTACTTTGGCCTAAATAGATAATAGTTCTGATTATGGCATAGCTTTCTCCCCACCCAATTAGGCCAAAGTAATGATTAAAGAAACACAAATGCTTGATCAAGGGTCCGGCTGGGCTCGGGCTCGGGCAGAGAATCTAAACTCTATCTCTGGGTTTGTCACTAGAGCAACACCTTTCACATTCAGGCTCGTTGTTACTATTAAACACTGATATATACTGTAGCTATTATAGATTAAGTTATTATATAGCTATTATACATTAAGTTGTACAAAAAGTATTATCAGCAACATGCACTCAAAGTAGCCTGTCTAAACTAAAAGTTGTTGTGCAGGAGAATAGACCATGTCAGTGTTATATGATTATATTATACTATGGATTATCATTACTGGTGCATTAAAGTGACACTGGACAGCCTTGGATTTTATTGGATATGCTCATAATCAAAATCGTAACTCTTAACAAGGTAAGTGATAGCTAACTATAGCTGTCTAATCAATGTAGTGGAGTAGAAGTATTAAGTAATATACACATGAAAATACTCAGTACTAGTAAGTATAGGCTAGTGCTTTAGTATATGTACTTTAGTTTCTTTCCACAACTTTATTCAATATCTGTCTTGCCCATAGAATGTCTTGCCGTTTAACATTTAGAAGAAAAATACTTTGTTTTTTTTGTTGCATCCATGGTGACAGATTTGACAATAGCGAGCTGTGGCAACAAAACTAGACTGAATGGTTGAATACAGTGGGTTGTGCTCAGAAGTGCCAACTGCTGATTCATCACACACACACACACACACACACACACACACACACACAGAGGGAGAGAGGGAGAGAGATCATGTTCATGTGTCAACTAGCAACCGCAGTCACTAACCAGTGTCATTTATCACCCTCCTGTCTTCGTCCTGCCTCTCTCCACACACACACACACACACACACACACACACACACACACACACACATACTCACACACACCAGTTTCACCCAGTATGGCCGAGCTGCTGCCTCTTCACCCTGGACTGGGACACCTGGTCATCGGCCCGCGGCCCCACACCGCTCTGGGCACTGCTACACACTCCTCCGCAAAGAGACAGACAGGCGGCGGACACAGGCAGACATGGGTCCACACAGACCGAGGTAAGTGGTGTTTTAACCTTCAGTTTCCTCAGCTGTAGTTGCCTATATATTTTTTTTTTACTTGGAGTTTTAATATTATTTCATAATCTTATTGGTCAATCTTTATTTTTTTTTAACTGAATCAGACATTTTATGATATCAGTTGGGTCTGCAGAATGATTTAGCCTGGCCCTGCGCTGTGACAATGCTAAAGGCTTGCTTGTTTCTAAGTTAGTCACAACCCTCATGGCTTTAATAATGCTTAATATATCACTTACTAAGCTTTATAGATAATTTATAATCCATTGATAACTTGATTAACTTTGACATTAGAGAGTATTTTTCTTATACATTTAATTCTACTTTAATTCGGTGTTTTAAGACATTAAAACTTCTTTCTTACTAAGGAATTATAAGTGATCTAAAAAACCTTTGAGAAAAACCTTGAAAAAAATTATAAAAAATTCATTAGAAAAGCAATAACAATGGGGACAAATGCTGGAAAAAATGCCAAACATTTAGAAAAAAAATCCTCAAAATATAAATTTGTCCAAACAAAAACATTGAAAGCGCGACAAAAACCTTAAAAACGAACAAAAACTTCGAAAAAACAGCCCAGTTTTAATTATTGGATGGGTAACCTCCCCCAATCCCCCCATAAATTACACCTATGTGCATGAATGTTTATCTGTTTATCTGATAAGACTAGGAAAGCGCTAGATACTAACTAGGAAAGCGCTATATAAATACAGTCTATACGTCCACGTAGTGGAAGTATATTTAGGGATTTAGGAATGTGTACTGTATATATGACCACTTGTTTTATGTGTTTCCCTCCTGTAAAACTCTATTATTTCCCTAAAGTAGCTTCAAAGTGACGTTAGGTATATTCTCATCTGACCCCCCCAGTCCATCCAGGGGAGCGGCTCACCCTGGAGCAGGTGGAGCCTCTGATCCACAGCAGACTGGCGAACATCGAGTCGGCCTTCGCGGCAGTGGACCCTGATGGTACGGGGCTGGCGAGCAGAGAGGATATCGGACAAGTCCTGAGGAGCCTGCTGTCTCTCAGCCAGAACCAGCTCGACACTGTCCTCAACGAGGTGAGAGGGACATTAACTTTCCTCTCTGTCCACATGGAGGTCAGAGGTCAGGGTCTCCTGAAAGCACTTCACTAAGTTTGCTGCTTCATCAGCTAGGGGCTGTTCTGACTTGATTTCTAAGTTGTGAACTTCCAACACAGGTGTTTATTTCAACTAGCCGATGAGAGATCTTCCCAGGACTCTGTGGGTGTGTATTAGAGGTGGGGGACTCCAGTTACATGACTTGACACGAATCAGACTCAAAAGTCGCAAATTTGGGGACTTGAGACTTGCTTGACTTACATTGATAAACAACTCGACTTGACTTTGACTTGGTTTTCATGACGTGAGACTTGACTTAAACCTGAGACAGATGACCCAAAAGGAAAAAATGTCCCTTAATGAGTTTTTTTTTAACATTAATATGAGTCCTATGGTCCCCCAGTGGCTAGAAATGGTGATAGGTGTAAACCGAGCCCTGGGTATCCTGCTCTGCCTTTGAGAAAATGAAAGCTCAGATGGGCCGATCTGGAATCTTCTCCTTATGAGGTCATAAGGAGAAAGGTTACCTCCCCTTTCTCTGCTTTGCCCACCCAGAGAATTTGGCCCACCCATGAGAGAGAGAGAGAGAGAAATCATGGTCAAGGCCACACCCCCACCCTCCACCTTGCCCCCCCCTCTTTGCTCCTCAATAGGTACAGACACAGAAATGGCACATCCTAAGGAAAGGTCATTGTGGGACTGGCTCTAGTGGCTGTAATTCTGCACCAAGGCTGAATTTCGGGAAAGAGACTTCAGATACAGTATTAGGGGACCACTAAGGTCTATATAAAAGAGACTTCAGATACTGTATTAGGGGACCACTAAGGTCTATATAAAAGAGACTTCAGATACAGTATTAGGGGACCACTAAGGTCTATATAAAAGAGACTTCAGATACAGTATTAGGGGACCACTAAGGTCTATATAAAAGAGACTTCAGATACTGTATTAGGGGACCACTAAGGTCTATATAAAAGAGACTTCAGATACAGTATTAGGGGACCACTAAGGTCTATATAAAAGAGACTTCAGATACAGTATTAGGGGACCACTAAGGTCTATATAAAAGAGACTTCAGATACAGTATTAGGGGACCACTAAGGTCTATATAAAAGAGACTTCAGATACAGTATTAGGGGACCACTAAGGTCTATATAAAAGAGACTTCAGATACAGTATTAGGGGACCACTAAGGTCTATATAAAAGAGACTCCAGATACAGTATTAGGGGACCACTAAGGCCAATATAAAAGAGACTTCAGATACAGTATTAGGGGACCACTAAGGTCTATGTAAAAGAGACTTCAGATACAGTATTAGGGGACCACTAAGGTCTATATAAAAGAGACTTCAGATACAGTATTAGGGGACCACTAAGGTCTATATAAAAGAGACTTCAGATACAGTATTAGGGGACCACTAAGGCCTATATAAAAGAGACTTCAGATACAGTATTAGGGGACCATTAAGGTCTATATAAAAGAGACTTCAGATACAGTATTAGGGGACCACTAAGGTCTATATAAAAGAGACTACAGATACAGTATTAGGGGACCACTAAGGCCTATATAAAAGAGACTTCAGATACAGTATTAGGGGACCACTAAGGTCTATGTAAAAGAGACTTCAGATACAGTATTAGGGGACCACTAAGGCCTATATAAAAGAGACTTCAGATACAGTATTAGGGGACCACTAAGGTCTATATAAAAGAGACTTCAGATACAGTATTAGGGGACCACTAAGGTCTATATATAAAAGAGACTTCAGATACAGTATTAGGGGACCACTAAGGTCTATATAAAAGAGACTTCAGATACAGTATTAGGGGACCACTAAGGTCTATATAAAAGAGACTTCAGATACAGTATTAGGGGACCACTAAGGTCTATATAAAAGAGACTTCAGATACAGTATTGGGGGACCACTAAGGTCTATATAAAAGCATCCAAAGAGCACCATGTCATGGGACCTTTAATGTAATACAAAGCAATATTTGTTTTTTCAAGTTATTGTGAAGCTGTTTTTTGGGGGGGGATTTTTCGTGCTATGTGGGCCAACCTGGAGGCAGGAGGCAGCCGTCATGACAAAAATAATCAAATTTAGATTAGATTTCAAGACCAACCTTCACAGGTCTAGTTCCCACCCTGATGTCTGACTCTTTGCTCTAACCTCCCTCCCAACTCCGAAAGTGATTACTGTAAAACATACCCGGGCTGGTGCTGATGGTATCTGGGCAACACTTGGTTAGGTTAGGATGTGGAAGGGGGCAGGGCCAAAAAGGCTTAACCCGAAGTGTGTATTAAGTCGTGTTTCTATCAAACTCTTTCTGTGTTGTACCTTTTTAGACCCGTATAACCTGTACGGACATGTACCTAAAATCAGTTTAAAGCGTTTTCTACGCAGACGGTACTCTTAAATGTAGCTGTGGCCACATGGTAAGAGCTGCGGACAGCCATATGCTGAGAAACAAGTTGAAAAGCCTTTTATTCCTCACTGTCCCATCCAGCGCTCGCTGTAATTCCTCATCATTACGTACCAGTGCAGTGTTTGGATCAATTTGCTAGGTACCTCAGCAGGGGGGCTAACGAAAAAAAACATGACGGAATACAGCAGTTCTATTGGTACAATCCAAAACTTTTTGACAATGTAAATGCAAAAATAACTGCTCCAATGCGAAGCAATGTAAACGGAAAGGAACCAGACTGCTTGGTGAAAACGAGGCTTTAGATTTTCATCCTCCAAATGTTGTTACGTGGGGCATCATCCAGAAGATGGCAGTAGAAGATTTTTTTTTTTTTTAAATCTCTTCCAGGCAGCTGACACTGACAAATGATGCTCCGTGGCTGTGAAGACTGGTCAGCGGAGAAGTGAGCCAGGCAGATGTTAAAGCAGACGTTATTTGTGGCACCTCTGTTGCGTCGGCTGGCATCAGGTTTTTCCTCTGATCGAGCCCACTGGCTCATTCTTTTAAGATTTGTTTTTGGGCATTTTCGGCATTTATTTTGATAGGACAGCTGAAGACATGAAAGGGTAGAGAGAGAGAGAGAGAGGGGGGGGAGGACACGCAGCAAAGGGCCGCAAGTCGGAGTCTAACCCGGGGCCCGCTGCGTTGAGGAGTAAACCTCTATATATGGGCGCCCGCTCTACCAACTGAGCTATCCAGGCGCCCCGCTGGCTCATTCTTTACTATGTTTTATTCCATATATTCCTCGGCAGCCTGCAGATGTTTACTAGAAATGAAGGAATCCATTTAAAAGAAAACCTCTGGGCTATAAAAGCTGGTTGGTGTAGAACGTAGAAGTCGTCACTCTGCACCCATGGAGTCTAATGAGTGTGTTGAGGCCTCAGATCAGGATGCTTCTACTCTCTGGCATTGATCAATCTAGCGTGAGTGCGTGTGTGTTTGTGTGTGTGTTTGGGGTCTGTGCACGGCAGCATGATTCCCCCTCTCCCTTCGTCTTCATCTGTGTGCACGATGCCTCTGTCACTCTGCTACGCCACTGTAATCGTCTCCACTGTTCCTCTTTGTTCCGTCTCAGCGCTCACGCCTGACAGTTTGACTGCCTGTCTTTCCCACACAGATTTCCTCCCATAATATCAGCACTTTGTGTCGTCCCCCCCGCCCCCCTCTATACACAACCCCACTTCCCTCCATCCCTCGCCCACCCCTCCCACTCACCGTCTTATTCATTAAAGACACTGTGTGTGTGTGTGTGTGTGTGCGCGCTTGCTTTCTGGAGAACTGTCGAAAGTTTACTTTAAAGGCTATCACTGGAGTAGCAGCTGTTGTTCTGGTGACATTTTGATGTGGAAGTTGCTTTGCGCTTGGGGGAGCGAGAAGCCACAAGCAGCCTGACACCCCCCCCCCTCCCACCCCCCCACCGCCCGCTCTTCTTCTAGTTCTTCTTCTTGTAGTTCTTCTTCTTCTGTTCTTTATTTATCTATCTGGCCTCATCCATCAAGATCTCTTTTTCGTAAAATATTGATCAAGTATTAAATGTGCTGCGTCTTTAAAAAGCTGGGCCCGTAAAAAGAAATATGCCTGAATAATTCAAGCTCATTGGGGAGGGGGGAGGGGTCGACGGCAAAAAAGACAATCACAGCTGACAAATCTGATGAGGATGAAGAAGACGCTGGTGACAGACAGCCAGACTCGTGCAGAGAACAAGACAGAGAAAATCCACCGCATCAGGAGAGCTCAAGCTCTGTCTCCTCACTTACCAAATGGCTTTTTTTTTTCCTGCGTTCATTTTAGAGTGATTTAACAGCTATATACCTAAGATGATTATTTTATACTATTTACGGATGATTTTGTCCTGATGTACAGACGTCTCAACACGTCTTACGGCCCCTGCCCTCCATACCATCAGCCACTGACCTCGCTCTCACCTTCAGCCTCACAGGTATATAGAGCACGGAGAGCCCCCCTCCCCACCCCCCCTTCCTCCCCTGAGGTGTGTGTGTGTTACGCTCCATGGCTGCTGATAGCAGTGATAATTGGACAATGTGGTGTCTATAATAAGACTCAATGCCAGGAGCTCCGCTGGGGACAGCTGCACTGGATTACACCATGGAAGGATGTAGGGCAGGGCAGCAGGGACTGTACTTTGATTATGAGCCACCAAAATAGGTATACGTGTGTGTGTGTGTGTGTGTGTGCCAAGTATTTGTCTGCTTGATTGAATGCATGTGTGTATTTGTGTGTGTGTGTTTTTGTGGAAACTAGTTCCCTGATTTTGTGTGTTTGGGTATGTGCCAACTCTTTACCAGTTTTCTGTAAAGTGTTTGTGTGTGTGTCCATGTGTGTGTTTTGTAAAACAGCACAAGGTCAGAACAAAAAGCATGCGGCTGCATTTCCCAGGTGTGCCCCCCCATTCCAGAGAACGGCACCTAGTGTATTCCCCAAACAGCCTCGTCCTGAAAATTACTGCTCAACCCACCTGACGCCAGCCAGCCACATCAGCACCATGCTCTTCTCGTCTCCACGGAGACACCATCATATGTGCCATTATCACAGACGCAAAAGTTTGGAGTGGGCTTGAGTGCAGGGGTATGTTGAACATGGAGTATTTCCCCCCACACCATCATCTTCATCCTCCTCTTGCGTTTCATCATCACAGTTGTGTTTTGTGTACAGTATATATCTACACTATATATTTATATATGTGTGTGTGTGTGTGTGTGTGTGTATATATATATACACACACACACACACACACACATATATAAATATATAGTGTAGATATATACTAAAGGTCTTCCGTCTTGATTTAAAAGAACTGAGAGTTGAGGCGGACCTGCGGATATATCCGCAGGTCCGCCTCAACTGACCTTTCTTTTTGATGCTGCCTTCCTTTAAATAATTGTTCATGTCACTTTTATTCTCGTATTTGCTCTGTTTTTGTATTTTGAACTGCTCTTTAATGTTTTATGTGAAGCACTTTGAATTGCCCCGTTGCTGAAATGTCCTATACAAATAAAGCTGCCTTGCCTTGCCTACAGTATGTGGAGCCACCTGCGTTTACACACCTTTGTGTTTTGGGGCTGTTGTAGGTGTGCGAGAGGGGCGGTGAAACGGTGGACTACACGCAGTTTCTGAGGCGGTTCAGTCGAGCTCCCGCGGCCCACAGAGCCTGCAGCAGCCGCAGCAGCAGCAGCAGCATGAGGTACACACACTCGTCTTCTCCAGCACCACAGCAGACCTTTTCTAAACAAAGAAATATCACGCTGCTTTGCATTTATAGGGGTTTGGTGGCAGCAGCTGAACACAAATGAACTGTATTGTGTGTCTGTTTGTCTCAGGCGCGGTCCACAGAACACCTCCATGTCCCTGGCTGAGATACAGAAGCATCTCAAAGACAAGGTTTGTACCCTCCCTTTGACTTGGTCATTGTTAAAAGTACAATATGAGGAAAATACACGACGATTAAAACGATAACTTTTGCGATAACAATATTACTTGTGATGAATAAATGAATGTCAAAATGTACTCAGTTTTGCATTTCCGCTGCTTTCAGTATTCTTCTAAAATGCAACAAATTTGCATGTTGAATTTGAAACAACATTCTTTTATTTAACAAATTGAACACTGAATGAAACATAAAAGGCACCACAAAAAAAAGAATGACGTTTCTTTTTAAAGTGCAGTTTTCTACTGATATTTTCTTTCATCTCAAACAAAAAAATCTCTGCCTATTGCGACGCGTCACAGCCCTTCGCGATGTGTTTATTGCGGCAGCTGATTGCGATGACGATACAAAAAGCTATATATTGTGCAGCCCTAGTTAAAAAACGCAACCCGGGATTTGTGCTTCACTGGTGGTCAGACACACTGTCCGGTGGCAATATGCTGAAGTTAAATGCTCAGCATCGAAGTTTGGCAAAACATTTTCTTTATAAATGCCCCCTGTGGAGTTTTTGCCAAAAAGCGCTGCTCTGGAGAAATGCTTTTATCAGTGGGTCCCCATTTTGTTTCTTGTGTTGTACTAGTGCTCACACAGACGTAGATGTACGCACATGTGATGCAGTACATAGTTCCCGGTTTCCTCCTTTTCCACTGATCAGTGGTAGCAGCAAAGCACGGAGAAACATCACAATGTGCCAGCAACAGGTGGGTAAGAAGTGGAGAGCTAGGTAGTATTCAACATGTTGAATCGGCGTCTCCCGTCGGCGTGAAGAAATCTGATTGGAAAATGGTAGTGAGAAACGAGCAAAGAAAACACAAAAGTCGTTTGAATGTTCCTTCTAAAAAAAAATAAAAAAAAATAACATACAGTAGGTTTGAACGATTACAATAACTACTGTATTTTGCCACATTATTTTCATAATGTGGCAAACGTAAAACGAGATATACATAACTACTTGTGTTTATTTCAACAATAACATGTCAATTAAAAGATCTACATACCTACACATTACAAAATAAACTAACGTTAATAAACTAATATCCTATACTGTGAAATTTAATATATAGACGGTAATTTTACACCCCACTCTCTCTGCACCGCTAAACAATTAGCCCCTTAGCAAGCAAGCTAGCTTACTAGCCGGCCTCTAAATTAGTAAAATGTAACAATTTAATGTTTCATTCACACACTTGTCACATCGTAGGAAAGATGAGTGACATATTTGTTCGGCTCATTTTCTGTAACTAGTGTAGCGTGGCACGTTGGGTGGTTGGAATTAGCGTGCTACTGTTAGCTAGCTAACTAGCCAGCGGCGGGCCGTTCGGTCCCTCCGCTCTGCTCCAACTGCAGGGACAGACCGGGAGATGGACAGTCTGCTTAGCCAACTATTGGTGTCCGCGGTCTACCCGGCGGGGGTGTAGGCTCTGTTCGGTTCTGCCCCCGCTGATTAGGGCAAACGCTGTTTGTTGTGGGTATCATCGCAACGTTTGTATCTGATTTTCCTTTTTGAATGACGAATAGATTACCGCCGCATGCTGGCATGGAGAGTCATTTCCTCTCACACAGGCGCAGAACTTATGTAGTTGTTGGCCGCCTGCTGTAGTGTTTTCGGTATGTTCAGGTGCAAATTTTGGCAAAGGCAGAAGCAATGTCTGGTGACTTGAGGCAACGCCACAGTCTGTCTTTGTCGCCACTAGTTCTTGGCCATCTGCTTGGTGTGTCAGGGCCTTTAGAGACCGAGCTAGCTAGCTGTAACTGAGTAATGCTAGCATGTTCCTGGCTGGCTAGTGTCAGCAGTTACTGATGTTACTGCAGGCAAAAGTGGCCCAAATCTGATTTTCTTTTTTGGGGGGTCAAGTGACCAGGTCAGATTTCTTCAGAAGTGTGAACACTCAAATCTGGCC
This sequence comes from Perca flavescens, assembly GCF_004354835.1. Lineage (NCBI taxonomy): Eukaryota > Metazoa > Chordata > Actinopteri > Perciformes > Percidae > Perca > Perca flavescens. The sequence continues at coordinate 24,144,693 of NC_041353.1, read as the reverse complement.
CAGATCAGATTTTTTTCAAATCAGATTTAGACCACTTCCATATGTGGTCCTGAATCAGACCCAGGTCTGATTTTCTTCAATGCGGCCGCAGTGTGAACAACCAAGGAGGATTTGATGCAACTTTTACGTCAATCTACATCGACATTTGTCCCAATTATGCGGTGGTTGGAGTTAGCCCTCGACCCAGACAGTAAGATTAAAAACTGGACTAGGCCTACAACATGGAGAACAGTGATGGAGCAAGTCAATTAAGGAAGAGGGAGGTGTTAGACCTCATTAGTGTATGCTCATTAATGTTACGGCTGCCATTACACAAACATTTTGAAATAAAAGCGAAAATGCTTACTTCCTCCATAACCTCCCTAACTTTAGTGCAACAGCGTAATATATGCCACATTTTAAAAGGTCATGTGAACAGCCAAACAAAAAATTGGATCTGAGCAAAAACTCCTAATTAAGCATTAAGACTTGCAGTGTGAACGTAGCCTTAGTGTGCCAGCTATAGTACTTCACCAACTAGCCCTGCGGGTTGCATCAATAAGTTTACACCACCCATTTCATGAGGACACATGGATGAACTTTGCTCTGCCACTTTCTGGTGTGACTGGTGCTTTCGGCATTTGAATTGTGTCCTAATACATACTGATGATTTCCAGTTTTTTATCGTTTTGCCGTAAACACACACAAGATGCACTTACTTTACAGTTGCATGCTTTTCTTATACTAATTCAGCTTGATGACGAGTTTAAGAGAAACCTCTATCTTGTTGTACAAATAATTCAGCTAAGGTCAATGAACGTGAACACTCCCTGAAAGCAATAGATTGATGATGTGAGAGTATGCAAGGGTGAATTCTAGCTTTAACATTAATGCTGCAAAGGCACACTTTACACACAGTGCTTCAAAAAAAACAATGAACGCAATCTAAACACAAACATGACTCACACATCATCCTGTGTGTGTGTGTGTGTGTGTGTGTGTGTGTGTGTGTGTGTGTGTGTGTGTGTGTGTGTGTGTGTGTGTGTGTGTGGGGGTGATGCATTTAGCAGCCATGTCTGTGGGGCCAGCTCTGGCAGAATTTAGGCTCTACGTAGGAGGGCATGACAGAATTGACTTTGGATTTGTGCTGCTTGTGTTCCACATATTAAACCAGTCTGTGGATGTTCTTGTGAAAACGCAGAAAATGTATCTGTGGACAAATGAAGGCCCGAGGGCTATCAGGGCTGTCCTAATCCTTACTGCAGACATGCATTAAGTGTGTGTGTATGACTGTATATTTCTATGTTGGTTGTATTCAGGAAAAAAAACATCTCTCACAGCCCACATCCTTCAGTCGACTTATTCATACTTATTCATACTTACATCTTCCTCTTTCTACATCATGCCGTTCTTTCTGTGCATATGTGTTTTTTTTGCTACTTCTCTTACCAGCCAACCAGATGTGTTCAAAGAGACAGACTTCTCAGAACGATAATACGGTGCCAGCCAGGGATATAAAACGAGACAGGACTGTGTCACAGTAACCCTCAGTGAAACAAATCAACCTTGTCAGGGGTAATTTAATAAACACCTAGTCACAGGAGTTCTAGTCAAACCACATTTTATATTTTCTACATGTTCTTTCTAGTATGTTTTTGTAGGCAAGTTCATTTGTATTGTGCCTTTCACCGAAGCAATTAAAAATGCTTTACATAAGACCTACAAAGGCATGTGAAAGAAACACAAAGCAGTATGAAAAGACAGATAAAATGATTAAAAAGAATCCAATTTAATGCCCAAATAGAAGCTAGAAATATAATAAAATGGACATAAACAGTCCAAGATTTGAATCAATAGTCCCAACTTCAATGTAATCAAAGGCAACAGAAAACACAAAGGTTTTAAGCTGTGTTTTAAAAGACCTGAGAGTTAAAACGGACCCCAAGTTTTGTTCCAGATACACTTTACCAGAATTATGAACACAGATAACGTTCATAGAGCAGCTGTGATCGTTTGTAAAACCAGTGTTCACCCTAGTATCTTTCTTTCAGCAGCGGGGCTGAAGTGCGTGAGGTTTACTTTGTGTTGCAAATATTATTACATGAAATTGGTGGAGCTCATTGATCTCCCTATTGTTAGATAATTGCTGAAGTGACAAACACTATTAGCTGTTGCCACATTACAGACAAGTTGAGTTTAGTTTAGTAGCTAATTAAATCATAACTGAAAACATATCCTAGTAAAAACCCACACCAGGCATTTAAGTTACATTTATTAATACCAATGAATTTGATCCTATATTTGCTACGAGCGTTTCTGTTCCAGGACCACCAGGATAGAACCTGAAGTACCTGAAGCACCATGTCCCTTGTGTTGTTTGAACGCAGTGCTATTCGTGTCTAACAAAGTAAAAATGAGGCCTAAGTAAACGAGGTCCAGGCCACCTTTGAAAAATATTTTATTGAAATTATCTTTAGCTGCATTTTATGTCTTTTATTAAAGCTTTAGTGCGTAACGTTTTTTATATTAATGAACGTCCGTTAACATTCCAGCCATTGCCAAATGAGTTGCTCCAAAGCTAATTAAGACTATCAGCTCCGCACAACTCTCTCTGGATTTCTCAGTAGGACTATGTTCACAAGATTGTGGCATCCTGCGACTTTCGAGCGAACATTTTTAATCATTTGTGTCCTCCTTGTAGGGCTGGGCATCATTCAAAATCTTTCGATCCGAGGCCGGTTCCTAACGATACTTTTTTCAATACCATATATTTTAAAATCCATTTCAACATCAACAAAAATACATTAAACACAAAGCTTTTATTTTCCACCTTAATTGGGAATCAAGAGAGTTATCAAAATTAAAAAAATCTGGTAACACTGCTCACTCATAGTAACATTATTAAAAGTGCCTTGCCTTACAAGTTCAGCCTGTCAGTCAGTGATCAGGGCAGAGAAACCACTGTTGTGCCTGCTTGTCTAAGAGGAAGTGTAACGTCAACAGCACCGCGACCGTTTTCGGCTCGCCATTAATATCGCATTGCAGCAAACGCTGTCTGCGTGAAGTTTAAAAAACTGTAACCACACTTGAAACCAATCGTGACTCTCTGTGACTTCAACAAAACTACAGAGCCGACGACGTAGTTTACTCCGTCCGCACCTCTGTGTGTGTGTGTGTGTGTGTGTGTGTGTGTCGGTCGGAGCTCCGCTTTGTGTCAATATGCGGAGAGGACAGATAAGCTTGCGCTTACGCACTCAGACGCTTTTGGAACCGAAATTTGGCACCGAAAGATAAATAATTTTTGCGATACTCATAAGATTTTTTTCGGTGCCATAAAATTATTGACGTTCGGTGCCCAGCCCTACCTCCTTGGCTACTAGCTACTGTGTGGAGGAGGGGTGAGGGGTGGTGCGCAATCACGGAAGGCTTGCGTCATGTGAACGCGCCAACAGTTTTGTTGTCATTGCTTAGAATTCCTCATGGGGGAGACAGAAACTACACACTATAGCTTTAAATAGCAACAGGAGAGAGATGACAGGAATAAGGGAGAGAGATGTAAGCCACTTTAAAAATCAGTAATCCAAAATTTAGGTGATAAAATAGGATTACATTCAAAACCTGCAGTTTTAGGCTTAGTAGGTCCTAGGGCTAGAGGTGTCACAAGTAGTGCACAAGGACTGCTGTTACGGATCAGCTTTGTGCTTCCCCTGTTTTAAGGTCTTGTTGTCTGTTTGTTCTTTTGTTCCATCAGTATATTTATCCATTATTCATGCACTGCCAGTTCTCCAACGGAGCGCCATCATGGCACCATCTGCGGTTGCTAGGTGACTTCTGACGCAACTGTAAAGCCTCTGCCTACTCTACTTAATCCAGCAAATACCAGTCATATCTTGATCCATCTCCACAAATGCTCTGCATCTAAGTTGTGTTACTAAGACGATTCGTCTGTTGTCACGGCGACAGGATGAAGATGTTGAACTACCTAGGTAGCGACAAAAAGAGGTTCTGTCTTAGAGAAAAGTTTGGAATAAATCAGATATTCGGGGGCCTGTTTACTGAACGAACAACAAAGCCACGGGGGAATCTCTCTCTCTCTCTCTCTCTCTCTCTCTTCAGTCTACACACTTTTGGTGACTTTGATCTCTGTCAAAATTGTTTGTCAATTACTGTAATAAGTGTGAGTGTGTAGGAACGAGTGTGTGAGGTCAAGTGTGTGTGCGGTCACCGTCTGATGACTCATCTCTGAGGACCAGCTGGGCCTGATAATGAGTGATGCGCACACACATATGATGAAGTACCAGTCACAGCTGTTTACCCCGTGTGCTCGCCTCACTTATCAATATTCAATTAAGATCACCGCAACCCCCCCAAAAAACACACACACACACACACACACACACACACACACACACATACACACACACACACTGAAGTAGCCATCCAAGGTTGGAATGAAGGATGTTTCTCGACAGTCTATACTCCATCTGTGTCTGGGTCTGCTCCTCTTTGGGCATTGTTCACTACTTCTGTAATCTTAGTGCAGAGTTGACTCTGAAAAGATACTGTACAATCCAAAAAAACATCCTGATTCATTGGGATTCCTGAAATTCAAAGCCAGTACGGTGAACTAAGGGGTACACACGATTAGTTCTGTTGCAATCTTTGCATTGTCTATTTCAAATACCTTTTCGGTAAGAATTGAATGCATGCTCATGTTAAATTTTTAAAAAGGGAAATTATATATTATGTACTCAGGCTGTTCTCATGAACCATTCGTACACATACCTACGAAAAGTAATGCACTGTAATTGTCCATCCATCCATCTTCGTCCACTTATCCAGGGGCAGCAGCTCCAGCAGGGGACCCCAAACTTCCCGAGCCACATTAACCAGCTCCGACTGGGGGATCCCGAGGCGTTCCCAGGCCAGGTTGGAGATATAATCCCTCCACCTAGTCCTGGGACTTCCCTAAGGCCTCGCACTGTAATTGTATTCCACGTATTCATAGCATTCAGAGTGGATATCGGTTGCGATGTTGACAAAATAGCTGGTTCGGGGATTGTGTGTTTAGTTAGGAAAGTCTGGTTCCTTTAGTCTCTTCCACAAGGTGGAAGGTATACAGTGCATTATTAATTCAACGGTATCGGATCGGTATTGGGTATTGAGAGATGCACAAAGCCCAGGCATTGGTATCGGGACTGAAAAAGTCTGATCGGTGCATCTCTAATATTTACCACATTTATTGCCGCTGTATAAGAGTGCTCTGGTCCATGCACGGAGGAGGTGATCAGCCAGCCTTCACCTAATTTCATAGGATATCCTATGAATTGGTGTGCATGCATTTTTGTACGATATCCCACATACCCGTTTACAAGGATGTGTTGCTCTACTGCATAATGATACCCCAAAAATAACATTGAATGCCCCCATTTGTTTTCAATAGAAGGGCCCTCTATCACAATGCATCTACATGAATAATCTTGAAAGAAAGAAATCTTTGAAAAGTAGAACACTTTGGAACAGACCAATACTTTTCAGACAGGTGGGATTTTTTTGGTTTAGCGAATACAGTCAAGCTGCAGCTGAATTGTGTTAAAAATAAATAAATAAAAAAATAAATAAACTAAGGCAGGAATAACATTCAATCACATTGCTGTCTGTTCTGTGATGGATGAGTGTGTTACTGATGTCATTTTAATCCCATTTTTGGGAAGTTGTAACTAATCTTGGTCTGCCTGTCTGTCTGAATCTGCCACTTTGTGAAATACAGCTGTAAGCTCTCTCACTAGTTGTCGATCATATAACCTGCCCGTTTTACATGCTCTTAAAGGACAATTCTGGCACAAAATGAACCTAGGGGTTAATAACCTATAGAAGAATCCTTATCAAAAATGATTAAAAAAAATATCAATATTGACCGATAAATTAGGGTGACCAGACGTCCCGGTTTGACCGCGACAGTCCCGATTTGACCGCGAAAGTCTCGATTTTAAGTTGCTTGTCCCGAGTCCTTGTGACTCATAACCGTGATCCGATCCAACTGTGAGTTTTATGTTCTGTTGCACCCCTATACAAAACCATTCCAAATAATCAAAGTGATGTAAGGCAAAGCAGGTTATTGAACTCACATCAATTCCTGATAATTCATAAGATATAAAGGAATGAAGTAATGCACAAATCATGAATTAATTCATGCATGAATTCTTAATTTGTGTACCCTTCCCGTAAAGTGTTACCATAACTTTAGTTCAAGCCTGTGGCAGCAGTTCCAAATAATTTGTTTAGTGCCATGCAATGAAAAATACCTTTTCACAAGTTCAGTGGTGGCATTTTCCAAAAGAATGCTTTAATTCTGAAAAAATAAAGTTGGTCCCCCACGAAACTCACGCAATGTCTTTTAATATTATTTCTTAGATATGTAGGCTACATCCCAAGACAATTCATGAATATTAACTGAGATACCCCATTATGTTGTGAGCAGTAGGCCTACGTGTGCTGTTGGCAAAATTGTGTCTAATCTGTCTGTGTCTATGTCTGACCTGGGCTGGCACATGTTCACGTTAAAAAGCGTGTGCGTGCACGAGCACTACGATCACGTTTAAAGTGTCCCGGTTTTAGTTCCGGGAAATCTGGTCACCCTACTATAAATCCAGGATCAGTCAGTTTATAATCCACACTTTGATTGTCCAAAATGTTTTCTCTGGGATCTATTTTCATGCTAATCGAATGCGTCTTTAGGTTGAAACAAGCTAGCGCAAACCAGTGGTTAGCTGCTAACGTTAGCTTTCGGGGCACTTGGTAAATCGCTATTTCTACACCACTAACGAGGCTCAAAATGGCACCACACTTCAACGGTAGCATAATGAGGTTCCCTACATGTAAAACATAGCATTGAGTACTTTGTAAGTGTACGGACAGTTTATTAAAAAGATAGATTATAAAGACAGTAGCGTTCATGTTTACATGCGGGTGCCATTTTGGAAAACAGTCATGACCAGTTGAACGACGAACGTCGTGTTTGGGCTATGTTACTGGTTGCCAACTGTAATGACTTTCGTCTTTTAACAATTCAAAACAAGCACGTAAACTAAAAAGACACCATCAACATGCTCATGAATGTCAAAGTAATACAAATGACAAAGACAGGACCTTCTTGAGCACAGTGTATCAGAATGGTGGCAAACTGGTCTGAGCGCCTGACTGGTTTTTCAAAAATGTCTCTCCTAATAGTTGTCACACTCATGAGCAGTTCCTAAATATAGCAACACAACATCAGGGAGCTTCCCATATGGGGATTCCCAGGAGTTGATCTTCATCAAATGGGGGTCTGTGTTCTAATCTGCATCTATTTCTGGAGCCCAGTATTCCTGGGAAGCCCTCTTGTAGACCCTCCATGTTGTTTAGGTCATGCATTGCCTTTGTTAAACCAATGTTTGGATAGTGAGCGACGGCAGCAGAATGGTCCCGAGCCCCTTATTATCCCTCTAGGCTCCACTTCAATGCCGCCTGTCTCTGGCACTCTGGAGCCCAACCAGAGAGAAATTAGCCCTTTAATTGACAGACAAAAGAAAGTTCATCTCTGCGCTCTCTTATGATCGCTGTCTGATCTCCTCTCGCTATCCTCTCTTTCCTCCTCTCTGTCACTCAGCGGTTTCTCCTCCTCCGCTCCCGCTTGTGATCCGTCTCCCTTCATTCCCCTCCAACTCTCCATGTCGTTCTCTCTCTCTCTCTCTCTCATCTCCCTCTTTCATCCCTCCTCTTCAGAGAGCTGCTCCATCCCTCTGCTTGTCTCCTTCCCATAATTCATAGTGACAGAAAAGGTTAGAGCAAGCACGGCAGAGCTTTGGCTGACAGAGAGAGGAGAGTCAAATGTCTCTTAAAGCCGCGTCGTTACACACTGTTTCCAAGTGGGCACAGTTTGACTGAATGTACTGAAACGCAGCTTTGTGTGTGACACTAAATAATGTCTGTATCACATGCAAGTGCTTTAATCTGAAGGGAGACGGAGCAGGCGCGAGGATTAGATTTTTTATCGTAACCTGGATATCCTGTCATGTTCTTCGATGCAGGTTTGTTCTTTCATTAGTTTTAGGTCGTAGTGTAGGTTTCATCATGAATGAAAAAAGTGACCTTCCGTTAGAGCTTAGATCGGGCCCAAAAAATGTATCCCGACCCTATCCGAGCCCGTTGTGTCCAGGCCCGACACATTAACTGTAATTATGAGCCCAAGCCCGATTTAAACCCGACAATTTTTAATACGTGGGCCATTATAGCTGACGTTCTCAACTACAATTCAGAGTTGTTTGAACTACAGAAATCTTTTTAGAATGATCTTAATAAATACCGGTAATGCAACAAGGACGAAGCAAGTAAACCGCACTATTGTTATGTTATGTTTATTCAGAACGGAATGGAACGCAAATGGATCTGAATGTAGAAACGTAAAAAAAAAAAACTCTACCCTAGCTCCCTCAGCCGAATAGTGTGGCTAACAGATCAAGGCAGCAACATAATCAAAGCCCTGGAACCATATAGGAGACTTTCTTGTCTCGATCACCTAATTAATACTGTCCTTCGCCACGGTCAGCAGGCTGGCGCACTGGCCGACAACAGAGCTGCAGAGGGGGGAGACACGATGTAGCACAGTTTACCTCACACTCAAGTCAGCGCAGGACATAGGCTACTCCCAGAGCTACGGGAGAAGCTGGAGAGGCATATAATGTAATGATTAAAAAAACACAAATGCTTGATCAAGGGCCCGGCCCGGGCTCGGTCTCGGGCAGAGAATCTAAACTCTACCTTCCGTACACACTGCCACTGCCAAGTCAAACTGTATTTGCGACGCAAATACGTTACATCAGTCATCAATCATCACTCTAATTACGCCCAGCTGAGAAGGTTTCATGCTTAACAAATGATTGAAGCCGTTGTCCTGTATATAAACAGGTCAGTAAATGAAGCAAACTGGTTTAAAGATCCAGTAGTGTCCCATTGCCAGACCCTTCCTCCACAGCTTTTGCGGAGGAGGGTCTGGCCAGTCCACACAGCATTCCGGGATGGGAAAAAAAACGTGCTCTGGTTTATTGGCATTTCTTTAAACCAATCACAATCGTCTTCTGTGTACTAGTTTTCTTCAGTGTTCAGTGTTTCTCACCACAACACATTGTGTGTCTCCTTGAGGCCTGCCAAATGTGTTAGATGCATTTCCTTCCTTATAAAACATTCGCAAAGCTTATTTGTTTCGTCTGCAATGACAGACCAGCCTTCCATTGGCTGACAAGACATAAGAAAGCTTTTGATTGGTCAGAATGGTCTCCCAGAGCGAAATGCAAAATGGTGGTTAGCATCAGAGCTAGCGGCTCAGCTAGAGCTAATTCACAAATTATGGACATAAAGTGTGTCAAACTTGGATGTAACAGTTTGGATTTATTGCACAACGACCCCGAAAAACTCTGGACTTCCAGGCTGGATACAACACCTTCTGTAAGGGCTACGAAGACACCAAAGACATTAGCAGAACGGCAAGTGTTAGCTTCAAGCTGCAGAAGATGGTATATTTCTACTCACTATGGTTATAAAGTTATTAAGTTATGAATCAGAGATGCCGTTTTTTTGCTCGGGCTCATTGGTATTGTGCATTGTTTACTTGCTTGCAGTCTTGTTCTACGCCTATGTTGGTGCAGTACTACATTTCTTTGCTCGTAAAAACGCCACCAAAAATGGCGGCAGGAATGTGTAACGCTGTCCCTTTATACACGCACCCACTACAGGGCACCTTTAACTTCTCCTTTTTTGTACATTTTTATACCTTGAATTTTTTTTGGTTGTGTCTGTTGTGCAAAGAATCATATTTTTGTAAGACAGTTGCTCATCTTTTGTACTAATTAATCACCCTGGAGAGTTTAAGCTAGGCTTGGATGTCTCCTAACATGCAGAAAAGGAAACTAACTTTTACTTTCCAAACTCTGAATGCCCAAAATTGTCAACGGTGAATGGAAATTTAATTTGTGATGTACACAGAATAAAAATTCAACAAAAACAGTGTCCCAGCTACACCGGATAGACCTCACCTCACTGTGAACAGTTTTCATTGGAACTAGTTTTTACCAAAGAAATAGTCCCTCTGAAAATTGAGTGTTCTAGAGTAACAGAGACACTGTGTCTGGAAAGAGATTTGGCTGTTGAGTTTTTGAAATGCAATAATGGAATCCCACAAATTAAGTTACATTCACTTCCATTGTATTAGGGTAGAGACAGATATCTCAATACTGGGACAAATGAAACCAATACTATCTGCGTGACTAGATACCACTAGAGGTAAGGGAGGAAAAATGTTCTTTCGCCATTTATGTGAATGGTCCCTTAAAGCGTGCAAGAGAATACACAGTGATGAAATGGCTATCAGACCTGACTTTGGGTCGTGGCTGAGATCATGGACTAATCAGCTGAGAGGGTAACAAGCAGACATCGTGGCTGGACGGGCATGCACACCCAGGGCTTGCTGGATTAGCATATAACAGGCCGGTAAACAAAAACAACAGAGCTTTCATTAATTAAGGACCATGGGGTTGGGTGGGCAGACGGATGGGCGAGGGCTGCTGAGACACTCCGAACGCGGCACAGCGCCAGGCCTCCAACCACGCCAACCAGAACACAGCTGCCTAATGGAGCGCTGGCACTACCGGCGGACGGGGGGGAACAGAGAAAAATAAAGGGGTGGAAATTGGAGATAAAAAACTAGATTATCAAGGAATTTGAAGGAGGAAAAAAAGGCAGAGGGAGACGCGCTGAAAGACAAAGGGAGAAGAAAGAAAGGGGAAGAAAGGGAAACAAAGTTTGCGAGGGAATTGAGAAGAGGAGGACACAAAGGCAGATAAAAGGAGAAGGGAAGTGTGTGTGTGCAGAGGGAGAGATGAGATGGAGATGGAGATTGGATGATATCCCTCTGTCTCTGTTCATTAATACCGTATGATCTCCTCTCTCCCTCCTTTGTGATTTTAACACATTTCTAATTAGCACAGAATCCTGTAAGTTGGAGCGGGAGGGATGGAGATCGGGGAGCATGGGGGGGAGAATCATATTTATATCTGTCTTTAATAAATTCACTTTCATTTGATCTTTTTTTAAACGCACAGGCTGCTGTGGAGCGCCTCTCTTCCTTCCCCCCTCCCCCCTCCTCTGGCAGAATGAAAGGTGGTGTAAATGCAGGGCTAATTGTTATGCTTGTAAGGAAGCTTGAACAGTAGCTGAAGTTGTTAGATAACAAAAAGTGGAGATTTTCAAAGTTTTACTGCTGTACCAAAGAAAAGAAAGAAAAGAAAACCCCCTCCCCTGTGATCCCAAACGAGAACTGAAGACATGGGAATCTGGAAATACACAGTAGAAACCCAACCTAGTCTGGTGCGTTGCAGGAAATGGTGAACCGCATCGTTTCAGAGGTCAGCATCTTGTATATTTTTTGCTTGACTTTACTCCATCTGCTCTATTTCGTGTCAGTGTAACAGGACATGAGGGAGGGAGGGAGGCTCCCCCCCCTCCCCACGCCTCTCACTGAGAGACTTGGCAGCTCGTCTAATCAGAGTGCAATTAGACGGAGACTTCTCTGGGCGACAGAGGACTCTGATTACCCAAGAGTCACCGGGGGTATATTTAGTATCTCTGCTCTTGTTCCTCTGCGGTTCGCGTGGCGCCCTGGAGCTACGGAGCGAGCTGTCTCATGGAAGGTGGGGACCGGGCTGGACTTGGCTGGGCGCGCTCACTCAGACTTGACTTGAGTGACCGCCACTGAGCTCTGACAGTGTTAACCAGATCCAAAACCCTCGTCATCCAGCTACCCAGAGCGTGAGGGTGTTCCAAATGACACATGTATGTCATCTTTTTGGGCCTCTAGCTCTTCAGTGCTCTGCTGCTCTGATCCTTAACTACTCATTGTTTGTTTGAGTTAGACTCATATATTGGTTTGCTTCTAAGGAGGGCCAATATTGCACCCTCTATTAAATGCAGCCTACAAATTAGGTATGTACACTTTGGATGGTTCAGCAGCCCATGATTTGCTCCCAATGGGAGGATTGGGTACCAATGTGGGAAGTCGTGTGTCCTTTACATAGCGAGGCAGTGAGGGTGGAGGGGTGGTGGAGTTTGGTCTAGTCACATACCTGCATTTAACTTTAGCCTTTCTATTAACTGTAAACACAATCTTTGCCTAACCGACCTCATACCACAGTTGCCATGTGCGTTGTAGTAAGGCAACATTTTTTTTAAGACGTTGCAATTGACTATTGGTACGCAACGACATGGCCAAAATCTTCTATCCTGATATAGGTCATTTCCTATCTTGATAACGATATATGTCATGCATCAGTTTTCTTGTAATTGGATGAATAAATAGTCTACATGAATTAGAAGAAGAAGATTTATTTATTTATATTAGGACAATGCACATTAATCAACATTTCTGTAAATGCGCCAGTGTTAGCCAGTCGGCAAATTTTCAACTGTAGTCCTAGTTGCATGCGTGTCTTTATGGTGGGAAGAAACCGGAACACCCGGAGGAAATTAACCACATGGTATAGCCTATTTTTCATACTTCTGTCTTAACTAACTGCTTGGCAGTTGAAAAGGAATTAAAAAGTTACATTTGAGTTGGTTTTAATGGAATTTGTAGTGTCATATCTATAAGAATTTATATGCTATGCTATTTCACCAGCATAGATAACAGCGATGTCTATAGAAACGATGATTTATTTATAACCTTTAACATTAAAGTGATATGTACTCTATATCCCAGAAATAGCCTGACTGCAGCTGAAACATCTCTAGTTAGATATCATTTCAGCTCTGTAATTTTAGATTTCTAAATTAAAATACCTACTGTATGTATTCTATTAATGTGTACATATCATCCTTCAGATCAGATCACCCTTAAGTATATCTCCCAATTTTCAGCCGTGAAACACTGGAGCGCATCCATTTCAAGCTGCTGTTCTGAACTACAAACCTCTCTGTCTGCGCTTTACTGACCCATAATCCCCCTTAGTACCCTCCCTCCTCCTTCTCTTTTCTCTATTTCATCCGTCTACCAGCCAGCTCCTCCTTGCTCTCTCCCACCTCATCAGTTGTCAGCACTTTGGGGAATAGACCAGGGCTTCCACAGATCAAGGCAGATGTGTCAATAACCATGTTCACAGAGATGAAAGCTCCGGCGAGCCGAGCCCCACAAGTCGCTTGGGTTCAGGAGTTCACAGGCGTAGTGTTGCTGTTGCTGTCAATTGTGTATGAACCCCCCCCCGCAGATCGGAGGCAACCTGAGGACCGTGATCAGAGTGTTCCGCCTGTTTGACTACAACAGAGAAGGACACATCCAGCGGCACGAGTTCCGCCGCATCCTGGACAACTATTGCATCCGCCTGACAGACAAGGAGTTTCAGAGGTGGGGGGTCCGTGGTATTCGTCTGACACAGTTTGACACAACAGATCACACATCAAATCTGTGCAGCCGCATGCAACGGCCCACACACACTGCATATGAGGACTGGTTGACTGCTATTATGGCGTCAGGTTTATGTCACATCTCCCGAGCGCGATAAAACATGCTCAAAACATTTTTTTCACACGCACAGATATTCACAGGCAGCTGCGAGCGTGGAACAAAATAAAACTGCTCAGCAAGCTCAATTTGGGCGATCTCCTCCACACAGACCTCCTTAGTCTACCTTGATTGACAGCTATCGTTACAGGATGCAAGGAGGTGTACCGGTTTTTGTCTTTATTAAAGACCATGCGCAAGATAGCAGCGTAAATAAAGGAATGGTTGAGTGTCTCTTGTTTGTTCTGTCGTTGGGATTTGTGCAATGCTTTTGAAATGGCCGTAGATCTTTCCGATGCACCCGTGTGTGGGGAAACAATCCGTTCAGGATTGTTTTGTGGTTCGAATCCTATCATCTACTGGCATGACCCCCCCTGCGAGTTGATTCTGAAAGCAGTGGCCACACAAGCCACACAAGGATACACATATTCTCTAACAATCACTCCATTCATTTAGTTGAGGTGTAGTAAGATAAGAGAGTCAGGGTGGGTAGTTCAATATTTACTAGTTAATGGGTGACGTCAAAGAAGCCTACAAGTGAGATACATTTTGACTTTAATAGTTAAAGGGGAACTGTGTAGTTTTTTAAGCTTAATTTACCTTAACTGAACAGCTTCGAAGTCATTGGAATGGTTCTATGACTTTATTTCAGGTTGAATGGTGGTCGTTTCGCTCCCCCTTAGCGCCAATGAGCGGAAAAACCACCTTTGCAACTTTCAGCCGCCGAGCCGCTGGCCTCGGCATCAGGAACTACTGCGTGATATCAGGTCTTGCGATGTAATGAACGGCACTGCAAACATACTCCCATTCAGGAACCGGCTAACAAGGTAGTGATGGAGTTTTTCCCACTATCGTCATGGCTGAGCCGGCAAAAAAAAGAAGCAAAAAGCTAGGAAAGCATTGTCAGAGGAACAGACAAGTAAAAGAAACCTGCCAGCAAAAGCGAGAAAACAGCAAAGAAATTGCCAAAACTGCATAGCACCTCTTTAACTAGTGTGGTCCAAATGTTAATTAGTTAACTAGTGAAAGCCAAAATGCTTACTAGTAAACTAGTTGAAGCCTCTTTTGGCCTTACTAGTTAACTAGTGAGCCTCAAAGTATTTACTACTGATGTCCAAAAAAGCCTACTAGTGACACTAGTGAGAGACATTTTGACTTTAGTAGTCGGGTCCAAGATGTTTACTAGTTAACTAGTAAAAACGCCAAAGTGCTGACTTGTTAACTAGTAGCACACAATGCTAATGAGGAGATAGAGAAGGCTTTCTATTGGCTCTCCAGTTAGACCTCCCTCTAGCCAAAGTTTAACCCTCTGAAGCCTGAACTAGGAAAGTCAAAATGTATCTCACTAGTGTCGCTACTAGGCTTTTTGGACATCACTAGTTAACTAGTAAATATTTTGAGGCTCACTAGTTAAGTAGTAAGGTCAAAAGAGGCTTTAACTAGTAAAGAGAGATGTAGCTCACTAGTAAACTAATAACTGGAATTCATGTTTACTAGTTAACATGTTAGAGCTTCTGCAGCCATGTAGTTAACTAGTAGGACTAGTTACTAGCATGGTCCACAGGATGACTATTGCGTCCAACAGCTGACTAGTTTGGACTTTGCTGCTACTAGTATGCTGCCCAGCGTCACTAGTAAGGCTTCTGCTTTAACTAGTTAGACAAATGTTCCACTAGTTGCTGAACAAAAGTGACAAGTAAAAGATTTTGCGCAACTGGTAAGACCAAATATCCAACTAGTACAAACAAATTTGCAACCAGTACTGACAAAAAGCCAACTTGTGGAGGAACCTGACGTATGATATCAAGGAATAGGAATTAATGCAAAAAAAGGGCTTGCCATTCTTTGCCTCTCCCTAGTTTTTGTTTCATGCTCGCAGCTGCCTGTACAACTCTGGATTGTTGAATTGGGGCGCAAAGATTAATATCTGCGCGTGTGAAATTATATAATTTGCTCGTGAACATGTTTTATCACGCTCGGAATATATGACATAAACCTGATGCCATAGATTACTTAATGAGCTGGGACCAACATTTAGGGAGCCCCCGTCACTTCTTGTCCCATAAACATACACCCATATAGTGCTTTATTACTGAGTCTACAACCATCATGAGAAATGTTTCCAGCCAACCAGCCAGAGTTTAAAGAATGTTTCTGGTCTTATTTTTTGTATTTTTAGCCATTATTGCTTGCTATCAGTAGCAATCGCATTGTACCCTCATCAAGTTAATTGCTGAAATCTGGGAAGGCGGTGACATTGCTAAAAAGAAGTCCAACAGAGCAAACACAGTGAGCAGTAAGATTATAAGACGGGCTGTGAACCAACCGCTGAGTTGGTTAAACACAGGCCAACGATCCAAATATTAACTAAACTGTCCAAGATCTATCACAGTTTATAGACCAGCTTCCTGCGTCAACATTACCTGCTCTACTTCTAAGTTTTTTGTTCAATATCATGTGCACATGCTCTCTTTCACATGCACAAACGTATTAAATCTGAGCTCCACATAAGAATGTCTGAACACATACTGACTTAAAAAAGTGTGTGCACACACACACACACACACTGTCATCCAACAGTACCGGTATTCCCTGTGGTGGGAAGTGGTGTGCCGGCTGGGAGGAGATCACTAGCACTAACTTTGTGGTCGGCCCTTGTCTTGATGAGAGCGAGCTAATTGACTTTTAAAACTTCAGGCCCTGCAGTCACATCCACTCTAGAAACGCTCCTTAACTTTTTTGATGCGGCTCTAGAGGATTGTGTGTGACAGGTTCATTTTCAATGGCTTTAATTGGTTTAAGCGCTCAGGACTCTCTCTTTTTCACTCTCTCTCTCTCACTCACACACACGCGGATGCACGCACAGACTTTATATACAGTCTATGGTTGTAACAGATAAAGTCAAGCATAAAGCATGATCAGCATCTCATTGTTGACATGGGTGCTCTTGACATTATAGGTCCCCTGTATAACTGTACCATTTATCACCCAGCATATGCTTGCTTTTTTTTGTTCCAAGGCTGTGGAATCACTACAGTCCCAATAATGGCTCCACCATTTCCTACGAACTGTTCCTGGACAAGCTAGGCTTTGACGAGTGCCATAACTTCAAGATTGCTCCAGTCTGCACTAAGCTAGGTATGGATACAGTGGAATTCAAATGTGAATGTAGAGAATACGATGAGAGATAGCAGCAGGCAACACAAACGGAGATGCTAACAGGACCTTTAAGTCTACCGCCATGCTAGCTGCTGTGTGAGGGTGTGCTTTGGCACAGGGCCGTTTTCAGCTAAATGCTAATACTAATGTAACACTGGTTATCCAAACATAAGCCACATAGTCATTGTCTTACAACTAGCTACTTTAGGAAAAGTTAAAGCATGTGGGACAGCTTCTTCAGAATAACTTGGTCCATTAAGTTATTATTAGTAAATGAATGTAACCCACAAAATAAATCTCTACTACTAAGCTCATGGTGACGTCTGACATCACCAACAACCTCTGTAATCTCATTTGCCACTTTTCTAAGACAAAATCTTCAATAATCACTAGAGGGGTGTTTACTGACGATCTTATTAAAAATCTCTTAAGCGTGTGTTAACCCCTTTTCATGCATCTAACAAAGAACCCATTCAAAAATTCTAAACTTTGAGACGAGGGAACCAGAAGTGCAAAAATGCTAACTCACTACTGCTAACTGGAATTGGCTGCGTCTTGATAGGTCAGCGGTAACGTAGTCTCGCTTTGCCAGACCTTCCTCCACAGCGCAACCGAGGAGGGTCTGGCGAGTCCACACAGCATTCCGGGATGGGAGGAAAAAACGCGCTCTGGTTTATTGGCATTTCTTTAAACCAATCACAATCGTCTTGGGCGGTGCCTCTGCAAAATAGCCTCGGGAAGGAACTTGTTTTGATGAAATGCGTGTACGTTCAAAAGTTGTTTTAGTCATGCGAGAGAAAACTCCGATTGGACAGATAGGCTAGCTAGCTGTCTGGATTTACCCTGCAGAGATCTGAGGAGCAGTTAACCATAGTCCTCACAAATCCACCGGAGGTTAGAACGCCAACACAAAGGAAGAGGAAGGGGACGGACAACTTCCGGCGACAACAGAGCATTCCCAGAGGTGGAACGTTGTGGCTATAGACTAGTGGCAACGTGGTCAAAGCGCTTTCTCAGAGCTGTCTCCCCCGCCCTCCCCATAGGAAAACAAACCGCAAATGATGTGTAGGCAGCTTAAGGGGAAACATATAACAGCAAATTCACAAATGTCAACCTCAGGTTGGTGCGAGAGAAAAAGTTAGGGGATCACCACTGTCATTAGAATTTCTCACCATGGGTATCTGTACAAAATTTGAACGCAATCCATTCAATATTTTTTTAGATAGTTTAGTGTGGAACGACTAACTGACACTGCCATCATGCTCTACGGAGCCACTTGCCCGGCCAAAAACCTACACATGATTGAAATGAATCGCAAAGCCGAATCTAAATCCAGTTGTAGTTTTAAACCATCTTGACCATGTTTGTGAAGTAAACACTGGAATCCAGAGTTATCGTAAAGATTCTGTTTTCTAGAAATGTGCAGCCGAGGCACAACGCCACCTGATAAAGTTAAACAGAGGAAGCAGAGGGCAGAATCTCTTTCCAGTCTACACGATGCTCCATCAGCCCTGCGCCACAGGGAGCTGCAGATTCTCTTCTACGACAAGGTACTGCACAGACTTGTCTGAATGACTTTGTTTGTTTTGTCCCCCCGTTTGCGTGTCACCATCTGGCCTTCTCCACTGCATTATCCCGCTTAAAGACGCAGGGCTAAATTGGCTCTAAGTGGCATGTCAGGATTCAAACGGCAGAGGGAACACTTCTAATTAAAATGTTTGCCCAGAAAAATCAGTTCCTGAGTTAGTGTGTTAATCACGGCTAATTTGCGGGAAAGGCGGCAGAGTCGGGGATGGCTCTTCTGTCTCATCCTAGAGCCGCACTGGGATGCTCTCCATGGCAACCAAAACCAGAAATGACTAATTTCCTGTCTTTATTAAGGAGAGAAAAAAACAAAAAGCAAGAGAGAGATCTGTCTCTAAAATATGAATGTTTGTACATCAGTGTGTTCTTCTGCCTATCAGATGTGCATGAGCTCTACCCCGGTGTGGCAAGCGCTGCAGGCCTTTGACACCACCAACTCTGGCCTGGTCAAACAGGAAGTCCTCAGGGCCATTCTCAGCAGCTTTATATTTCCCATGAACCCTCACTTCTTCCAGAAGCTCACCAACCAGTAGGGAAAGCTATATTTTATTAATTTATAATTTCTTTTCTCTTCCCTCTTTCTACCAACCTACTCTGGACCTCAACCTCCCTGCCGTTTTACTCTTTAAATCTTAAAATCCAGCTAATCATCTATTCTGTGTAATATATTTTTCATGGAGTTTGGAATTGGTGTGTATTTGCAGTTACGGTGTGAGAGCAACAGGGCCAGTGAGGTGGAAACACTTCTTGGGCCACTTCATGAGCCCGGTCAGAGACGAGGGCGACACAAATCTTCACACCGGCAGGTCAGTTTTGAAATGATAGCTTTAGTCCTTTGTAAAAAAAAAACAACAAAAAAAACAATGGAACCTACACATGTGTGAGGTCATAGCAGAACCGTTGCATGGGTTGGGCCAGCTTGTGCGAGCGCACAGGGCCTCGCGCCTTTGGGGGCCTCGCGCCTCTGGGTGCCTGGCGCCTGGTACAAACATGGCGGGTATTATCCCACTTATACCATGGCCATGGCGTCCCAGAATTTTCCGTTGTTTGCTTGGCTGAGCAACATCTAACGAGACAGAAAGGGCTTCACAAGGGTGGCCTGAGAGAGAAAGATATATAAATGAATAATTGTTTGCTAGACAAAATTATTAAAACTGTCTTTCCAGTGGAGATAACATTACATCTCTCTCTCTCTCTCTCTCTCTCTCTCTCTCTCTCTCCCCCTCCCTGTCACAGACACAGACGTCGACCTCCCTCACTCTTACTTACCTGTGACTTCTCCACATCTATTTATTTTCTGCGCGGGTTTGGTTGCAATTCTTCTTCAGTTCTCCCTGCATTTCCCTACCCCCCCAATCTACAAAAGTCCTCTCTTTCCGCCTCCTTGTTATTAGCTGACATTTGAAATTAAATTCTCACTGAGATGCTATCAGATGCATTTTACACCCACCTAGCACCCCAACCCTGCATTAGCACTTGAAACCGACCCTAACCCTAACAATGCAGAATTCCACACTACATGAATGTAAATCTGAGGGATATCGGGCAGTACATTCTCCTTTTTACAATGCCCATGCTACGTTATTGTTTGATGGAGCTGGATTTTGTCTCTGAATCCATCACACACGGGCCCGTCCCTTTATTTGCCGCTGTGGCTCAAGGAGATAGAGCAGTCGTCCACCAACCAGAATGTCGTTTGTTCGATCCCTGGCCCCCCTGCAGTTCTATATGTCTAAAAGTATTTTGGGCAAGAGGCTGAACCCCAAATTGCTACCCATGGCGTTTGAATGTTTATGCATGGCAGCCTCTGCCACCACACTGTATAAATGTACAGGTATGTGTGAATGGGTGATTGCTGGCTCGTGTTGTAGTGCTTTGAGTGGTTGCTATGACGAGAAAAGGGCCATGCAGTCCATTATCATTTCCATAAAAACGATGCAACCATTTGCGTTCTTCACCCAGAACCCTCATCTATCTAGTTCCTGCTCCTATTAAAACCATGGCAGAAGATTTCTGTAGAGCTTTTAAGGTCCTGGTGCTGGCAGATTTACATCAATTTTACACAGAACAATTATCTCAAGTCGGTGATCATGTATGGGTGGCAGTGTTGTAGTAAAGACCACGCAAATTCAACCAATCACCGTGATTTTGGTCTGACAAATTTGACCAATAACCGGAGCTTCACGCGACTTCAACCAATCCCAGCAGTCCCACGTTCCAGACTTTACCTCAGTATAATGTGACTCTGAGTGCCACTGACCAAGCGGGAGTAAGAGAAAGCTAGTTTCCAAAATTCCGATATGAAGACGAGACTCAAACATCTCACATTTACCAAGAAAACGTACAGCGAAAAACATTTCAGAACATTTCAGGCCGTCCTTCCAACCTGTGTACATTTTAACACCAATGTACGCTGTAACCATTTTTCACTCTTAAGTCGCTGAAGTTTTTTTTGTTTGTCAGCTGTTTGTCAGCTGTCTGCAGCGGGTGGGGGCGGGGCTGCTGCTCATACAGTTCCCCCCCGCTACTGACACGCACACCACCCCACTACTAATGGGCACACACCCACACAAACCGGAGATGAGACGACACAATGACCTAAATTGAGGACAGCTACACTCGTTATTGTAAGTGCAATGATAAGGTAAAAGTCCAATAAGTACTTTATTAAACCGTATGAATGTGTGTCCCAGGCCAGGATAGGACATTAACTAACAATGTAAAGATCAACAAGCCACTGACACATATGTTCAATTTTGATTCATTCAATAAATTACTATTTTTTTGTCTTAAATCCACCAGCCATTTTCATATTATACCAACATTTGCAGCATCCTGAGCCTTTTGGTAAGGTTACTAGGAAAACTCAGCCCAGAGTAATTGTATTCTCCCCAAAACAAGTTTCCTTTTATCTTTAAAGAACTATAAAAAAAAAAAAAATCTTAAAATAAATTTTTTTGCAACTTTCACTGTCTCCTGCAACTTCATTGCAACAAACATACAAAAGACATCTCAACGTTTATTGCAATTTTTTACAAAAGCACCCGCAAAATCAGGCATTTTGGGCTGCAACAATCTCAAAAAAAGGCCGTGAAATCCTAGACTGACTGACTACAACAGGTGCTTCGAAGGTGCTTTAGACAAGATAAATTCCAATAATTGAGGTGATGACGAGGTGAAGCAACGGCTACTGGTTGAAGAGAGGTGTTTGGAATTGATAGTCACATATGCCCTGCTTCTCATTTATCATCTATCTCCTCTCTCAGGGCTTTGGAGCAACCTGTTCTAGAAGAAGACAGCTTGGATGTCCAGGACATTCACCCTCGACTGAAAGAGATTCCCCACCTGCTGGACATGGTAGGAGTCTGTACGGGGGAAGTAAATAACAGACTTTAATGAAGTGATGAATCTCCTACTTGTACAAAAGACGCACTAAAATGCTCTCAAACCTCTCCCTTGTTTCTACATCTCCCTTGCAAAAAAATTGGTAGTAACAGACGAGACGGAAGTGATTGTCAATGTGACGAGACAGCACACAAGGGAGTAATCGCAGCAGATTGCTAAGAGACAAAGGCACATGCTCAGGTGTATGCTTTAAATATAGATGCCACACAGCTTTACAGATGAGCCAATCATCATCATCCACCGTGTTTTTTGATGGCCATAAACATGATTAGATGATTGCATATGGCCACTGGTTAGCCACTCAGTCACCAGCCATATGTTCGTCTGACAGCCGTCCCCTTCAACACGCCTCCGCATTCCTGTTCTGCCTCTTTAATTTCAAATCAGTCTACTTCAGCTGGATGAAACTTTGGAATCTGACTAAACTTTAGGGGAAGGGGGGGTTGAATTTTCCATTAATTCACAGTTATGTTTGATGTTGCTGCCGCCACTCACAAAACAACGGTTGGCTTCCAAGTTTGAGAAAGTGTGTGTGTGTGTGTGTGTGTGTGTGTGTGTGTGTGTGAAGCCTCTCCCAGATATGAATCACACATATCTATCCGCCAAAATCTCCTCCTTTTAATGGCACGGGAGGGGGAAAAAAATCCATCCATCAACTGTTTTAATAATCTATTCAACGGGTGGGAGATCAAACAAAAGTGTCTCACACCGCCAGCCAATAATGAGGTTTTTCACTCTGGTAGGTTCGAAGCCAACTATGGTTTTTAGACTCTCTCTGGGGAAGCATTCAAGAGCTCGGAAAACCTAGACGTCAGATGGACGCGCTACTTTGCCATTTAGTAGTAGTGCTATCATAATATTACAGTGCTTCTCATAAGGTATTGTGTATCATAACCATAAGAAGGAGTGAATACAACACCATTAATATATATACTGTTAATGTAATCCAATATACAGTAATATCCCTTTAATATAAGTGTTTGGATTGGATTTTATCTCTAATTTTAGAACTCGTTTTATGACATTCCTCTGGAGATTAATACTTTATTTAAATTATCTAAATAAAGTAATCTAAATTATTATCTTTATCTAAATTGTGCAATCTTTACATCATTTTAAAATTGTGATACATTTGAAATGAGTTTTGTTAATGCTCTTTTGTGCCACATACAAATTGCAAAACTGTTACGGTGTCATTGTCAAAATAAATTAGCCGCGTAAGCCCTTGAGTACACAACGTAAGGTGGAACATCAGGATACA
Source organism: Perca flavescens (assembly GCF_004354835.1). NCBI lineage: Eukaryota > Metazoa > Chordata > Actinopteri > Perciformes > Percidae > Perca > Perca flavescens. The sequence continues at coordinate 24,121,720 of NC_041353.1, read as the reverse complement.
GGTATTTTGTAGTTCCATCAAAGAAAAGAAAGCGAACAGGCAACGATGATGACTTTAATACCCTTTCAAGTGTTGGAAATACTTAAACAGTCATATTTGGAATAAATAATAACACTTTACTTGAAGGTATCTACATAAGAGTGACATGACACTGTCATGACACAGTCATGACACATGTGAACCCTAACCCTAACCATAACTTGTCATGACAAAAACCGAATGACGCTTAATAAAAGAAGCGTTATGTCAAACGTTTATGACTTGTTTATAAGGTTTATGACACGTTCATGACAGTGTCATGTCACTCTTATGTAGATACCTTGAAGTAAAGTGTAACCGAATACATTAACAGGACGTTTAATTCTGGAGCCCTGACCCTGCCTGGATTACTTATGCCCTCTACTCTATTACATCAGTTTTTTACTTGGGTCCCATGGTTGCCCTAACTACGCTGCCCATGATGATACCTCTCCCCGCTATGATGTCTGCCCTCATCATGTCCCTGTGAAACTATACAATTTGAAAAAGAATGCTCACATAGCTTTTTCTGTCCAGAAGGAGGCAGGTTGGATCAACAGAGCAGACCTGCGACATTTGCTGGAGAGACCAGGTGGGACCCAGCCCCAGCCCCAGACCCACTCACAGATCACAGAGCTGCTCAATGCACTGGACCCAGAACACCCCGGGGAACTCCAGCTGGCCAGCCTGGAGAGGCTCAACCCCAGCATCACCTCTGCTCCACCACCACCACCCTCCCCTGCAAACACTGCTGAGACCCTGGGTGTCCCTGAAGAAACTGAAGACACTGCTGTATGCTTATTTAACCTTTTGCGTGTGTGTGTGTGTGTGTGTGTGTGTGTGTGTGTGTGTGTGTGTGTGTGTGTGTTAGGGCTGCACAATATATTGTTTTTTTTAATAGTCATTGCAATATCTATATTGAGCAGCTCAGTTCCGTGCTGACAGCTCTGAAGCTGTGTGACCCTCAGCACACTGGTTACGTCACCCAGGAAGAACTAAAGAAGGTCTTCAGCTGCTATAGCATGCCCATCTCAGACACACACTTCAACAAGTAAGAAACACACACACACACACACACACACACACACACACACACACACACACACACACACACACACACACACACACACACACACAATGCAGTAATCAAAAAAAAGATGGCAGTATTCAGAAATACATCAAAAGCAACGTTGTGACCTCAAGAAGAAGAAAGAGGGCTGACATGTAAACATGACACATTTACAGCAACTTTCCGGCATGTATGCATGTCTGTACAGCTCACTAATTAGTGTGCTGTATTTGATTTGATTAAACAGAACATAAGTTACCGCACCAAGCTATTCTTCGCCTAGAAATTGTTACAGCACATAAAATCAGACGTTGTGGCTTTTATAGCTCGGTTTGTGTACAGGCTTAACAACCAAGATACCAGGTTTTAATTAATAAACTTCAGAGGTGTTTAACAGCAACAACAAAAACATTTCCCAAAATGTAAAAAAAAATGTTCTTTACCTGTTCTTGTAAAAAAATATATTTTCAAGATACTGGAGAGTTACACAAAAGGTTGGTGGTCAAAGAAGTTAAACTATTTATTTCATGCATTTATTTACAAAACATCAATGAGACGGGAACGATCAGTAACATCAGTAGTGCATGTGAGTGCTGGAGGGAGTTAGCCTGGTTGACACCAGACCCTTCTCAGCTGTAACTGACTAAGGGTAAGCTACACTTATTAATATTTTCTCCTACATTGAGTAAGATACCTTTCACATTACACAAAGCTACATAAACATTCTGACCAAATACATCGATGTCGATGTTGCAGCGATATTTTAAGGTTGACTCATGATGCTTATACAAAATGTTAGAGTTTTGATAAATAACCACCAATAATGTGGATATAATGACTAAGTGGGTAAAGGCAAATAATAGAACAGCTACAACAGTCTGGCAAGTTCAGAAAAGTACATCACTTTACTGTAATATAGCCTTTAAAACCAGGAAAAGACTATGCTTATTACGATATTACCATATCCAAAATTTAAGACAATATCTAGCATCATATACTGATGTTGATATAATAATGATATATTGCCCAGCCCTACTCTGCAGTAACCCCTTAGCTCTATGGAGGTTTTTTGGACTCTTTTGATTCATTGTGTTGACTGTATGACCTGCATTTTCCACTCTCACTAACCTTGTTTCCAGCAGCAGGAGGCAGCTTTTTTTTTTTTTTTTTTAGCAAAAAAATCTCCTAAAATAACCCGCCCAGCACCTAACGACAGATTAGCAACTAGATGGTCGACATATAGTGGAGTATCTAGCCAGACGATTTTTCACAGGAATTGGTGGAGGCCAAAATAGAGCTGAAATAAAAACAACTTTGTACGGTGATGATGATACCAGATGTGTGTAAAACTTGTTCCTCTGCCCCCAAGGGATACATTTTTGTGGACACAGTTTAAGAGTGTTCATACATTAAAGCTTTAGTGCGTAACTTTTTGATATTAATGAACGTCCGTTACATTCAAGCCATTACAAAATGAGTTGCTACAAAGCTAATTAATTTTTTTTAATCCTCCGTGCCCTCCTTGGCTACTGGCAACTGTGTGAGGAGGGGTGGGGGAAGGCTTGTATCATGTGACTGCGCCGACAGTTTTGTTCTCATTATTTAGAATTCCACATGGGGGCGACAGAAGCGTGCATAGGATGTTTGACTGCTAAGTGATACATCTATGACCTGCTAAGTTTGGTGTTGAGTTTGGGTTTTTCTCAGCTCACTTTCAAACATTCTCTTTGTGTTTCCAGGCTCTGTGAGACCTCCAGCTCTAGACCTGGCAGTTCATCCAAGTTGGTTTATTACCCTGGCTTTCTCCAAAACCTGGGAGTACCACTATCAGATGAAACACACACATCCTCATCCCACGAGAAGAGTTACCATGAGAGGTGAGCATGGGGAGAGACATACAGAGTACATGGCTCAGTACATGCCTGTGCTGTAATGGATGTTGCCCTACTGTATCAAATATAGCAACATTGCATTAACTCTTGTGTCTTAAATAGTCAGACACACATCCGACAGCCCCTCAACTCCCAAAATGAAAAACATCCGTCAACCATCAGTCAACCATTGGTGACTCTGTGGAGTTCACTTTATATTCACTGGTTATCTTTAGTGCCTAGGATTATGTTTAATTACTCCAATTTGACATACGTAGCTTGACATTATTGGTCATTTACAAAGGTCTGATACAGTGTGTCACCCCACCTCCAGAAGTTGTTGAGACATATATCTGCCATTAGATATTGAGTGTTATTGAGTGAGGATTAGTTTGGCTTCTAGACTAGTGTTAATTTTGTCACCTATTTTTAATTTAGTCTTAGCCTTGTGCCAAATGTCCTTGTTAGTTTTAGTCATATTTAGTCATTCACATATCTTTTTTTTGTTAGTTAAGTTTTAGTCGACTAAAAGTCTCATCATTTTAGTCTAGTTTTAGTCAAAAGAGAACTCAGTATATCTTAGTCAATTTTTAGTCAAAATATTTGTCTTTTTTTAAATAACAAATCATTTCTGAGATTATTTATAATAACCATTTCAGTCAAATAGTTATATAAAAATAAATTATATAAAGTTATATAAATATCCAGCCTCTTCCTTATTTCACCAGTAAATTCCTGTTAAACGACAAAACAACCACTGAATAGGAAAATGATATTTTAAAATAACATTGAACGCAGCACGAGGCTGACGAGGCGAGTTTGAAGTGAACGCAACCTATGTGTTGTTACAGCAGCTACAGACTGTTGTATGTTCCCCCTGTTGGAATCCTCTCCAGTGAAATACAGACAAACTTTCACACCGTTTAGCTGTCAGCATTTTAACCGTGTTTACTCCAGCTGCTAGCTAACGGTAGGCTAACGTTACCTGCTGCCAGGTGTGGTGTTAACTAGCGTCCCGTGCGGCGATGTTTCGGTTGCCTCTAACATCCGTTTAGGAGCGCAGGCATTTAAGTGCCACCAAAATCCGCGTTGCTATTCGGTCCGGTAGATAGCGGTCGTTAAGGCACCGGTCGGTGCCATATTAACACCGGGTCTCGGTACCCAACCCTATTAACAGCTGAATATTCTATTTCATGATGGAAAAGTAGAGACGATTGTAGACAAAAATGAAGAGAGATTTTATCTTAGTTTTTATTTTATGCCAGACATTTTAGTCTCGTCTTTTTTCTTCAACAATAATGCATGTTAATTTAGTCTTAGTCAGCGTTTTTGGACATTGGCGCAGTCTCGTCTTTGTCATGGAAAAAAAGGTTGTTGACAAACATATTTAGTCTCGTCTCGTCTGACGAAATTAACACTAATCTAGACACATTATTTCCACGTTTTAATATTTTTTTTAAGACTTGTCTTACACTCAGACAGACTTTCCTGCAGAGAAAATTTCAGTTGCCTTCCTCTGACCCTAACCCCTTAACCTGATAGGGTTAATCTGACCCCTAATCCATCCAACCTTTGATTGGCCACTACATATGAATTCATTTTTGGTTCTTGAAGGGTTGAAGTACATACGTCATGCCAATAGGTCAATAGGTAGTTCTTCATTTGTCTTATTTATCGTAAAAATTACTTTTCACATTTGAAGATGCATTGTTGCATTTATTTTAGATTGGAATACAGCATGATGTTGGTCACTTGGAGTTGTGCAAACAGACTCCTGACTGCAGCCCTGGCTACGCCATCTTTTATTATAGTCCCATTCTTTACTGAGTTCCAACCAATTTTCCCTACAGGCTGTACACATCGCCTCAGTCGCCCCTGCAGTCAGTCAGCGGACAGCGGCCTCCCTCCAGCCCTGAAGTCAGTTCGGACACCTGCAACCTCCTGGACATTGTTTTCCAGAGGATGAGAGTAAGGTTAGAGCAACGCCAAAGCAGCCTGACTGACCGCATCCAGGCCATCACCCACAGCTCTGATGGGACGCTGTCAGAGACAGATGTACGGAAGGTAAGTGGGGAACAAATACAAGCTACATGACCATCTTAAAAGCAGACATACCAAACCCTGCCAATCTCCACATGGATGTGTACATTGTAGATATTGTAGATATATTTGTAGAGCCTGATCGATTCATCGATGTTGGCCTATTACAGACATATCGGTATGGATCCCTATCTGCATCTATTTTGTCCGATATGTGCCCATATGACAGCCTATCCATATAATGCAGAAAACAGTACTTGGGTTGATTTGGAAATGGTGTCATTACGTAGTTCTTTATTTAAATGGTCGGCAATTGACTGATACTGAACATACAGTACGATGATGTTTCCCGCCAAGTAGGGTATGTTTTTGTTTCAGTTTTTTCGGTTTGCTTGTCGTGACGGAACAAGTACTGGCCTGATTTTCATGAAACCTGTTGGAAGGGTGTATCATGGGCCAAGGACGAACCCATTCATTTTTGAAGCCGATCTGAACCACGGGGCGGATACAGAAATTATTTTCACTTTCTTTAATATTGCGAGATAGGGTGTTTGTGCTGCATTCATGTGGTGTTGGAATAATTACAAAAATGGGTAGATTCACACTGCATGAACATTGTGAGATTGAGCATGCCTTGGTGAAGGTCTGCCCTTCTAGTTTTATTTCTATTTATTCTTTCTATTTTTTCAGTGTTCATTTCTAAAATTGGTTGACATGTATGTATGTATGTATGTATAATAATGTTAAATATTCTTTAATAAAGTTATCTGTTTAAAGGACAATTCCGGCGCAAAAGGAATTTAGAGGTTAATAACACGTGTACCGAGTCAACCGTTCTCTGGGATATGTTTTCGTGCTTATTGAATGTGATTATATTTAATATATTTATTTAATAGATTTTAAAGACAGGCGGCCACCATTTTGGATAACAGTCATGACCAGTCAAATCACGAACGCTGTGTTTGAGCTATGTTACTGGTTACTGGTTACACGGCGTTCGTTGTTTGACTGGTCATGACTGTTATCCAAGATGGCGACCGCATGTAAACATTAACGCTACTGTCTTTATAATCTATCTTTTTAATGAACTGTCTGTACACTTACAAAGTTCTCAATGCTTTGGTTCGCATTTAGGGACCCTCAGTGTGGTGCTATTTTGAGCCTTGTTAGTGGTGTAGAAATGATTTAACCTTTGCCCCGAAAGCTAGCATTAGCAGCTAAACACCGGTTTGCGGTAGCTAGTTTCAAGCTACAGACACATTAGATTAGCATAAAAACATATCCCAGAGAACATTTCATTTTGTGTCAAAATTGTCCTTTAAGAAAGAAGCCTTCTGAGTACCTTTTGAATAGTCATATATTTTGTAGCATAACAGAGTGGAGTTATAACCGAGCAGTCTGATGTGTGTAGAGGTCTGTGTTGTTATACTGAACGTCCATGCGTTATGCACCTGCTGGTGCAGCACTGGCTGGCTGAGTCCTTCCCGAGTCATGCTGTTAGTTAGGAAGCGCTTACTGTGATATGCAGCAGAGCATTTAAACGCCAACATCGCAGTCGATCATGTTCATTTAATTGTGGAAAGCTAAAATCTTGATTGCAATTCATATTTAATTAATTGTCCAGCCCTACTTTTGTGAGAAGATAACTCAAACTTGGTTCTTGCGTTGTAAACCAGACGCAGGTTTAGCCAGATTAGGGACTGTATGTAAATTATTGTCGTGGGAGAGGGTTGAGCTGATGGCAGCCATGACAGGCAGAGGTATATCACAATAATAAAACAATTCATTCAGTAAGTAAATAAATACACATACTGTTAGGGTTGGGTACCGTTCACAATTTTATTGGTACCGCTACCTCAAATTCTTTTTTTGGTACTTTCCCTCTGTAATAACAAAAATGTATTTCAGTTGTAACAATAATTCCAAACCTATTTATCCTATTTACTTATTTAGAACATTTTACACAAAAATCACTTCCCCCTCCCATCCCAAACCCGTCCCTACAACCTATTAAATTGAATAGTTATTCATTTCTTACTCACTGTAACTTTTACTCTTGTATGTGTATATTTTCCTATTTCAGCCAGTATATTTTCCTGGCCGTTTTTAATTGCTCTTTAATGTTTAGCACTTTGAATTTGCCTTGTTGCTGAAATGTGCTATAGAAATGAAGTTGCCTTGCCTTACAGCCTCAGCCTGTCAGTCAGTCCCCAGGGCATAGAAACCACTGTTTTGCCTGCTTGTCTCAGAGGAAGTGTAGCGCGACCGCTTTTGGCTCGCCGTTAATATCATATCGCAGCTTTAAATAATCTTTAAAAAATAAAACATACATAAAACAATGTGTATTGCATTTTACTGCATTTCATTTAGGCAAATCTTCCGTAGCTGGTTAGTAAAAGATACAGGTCAAATTTCCTGTTAATGTTAATGTTAATGTTAATGTCAATGTCAATGCAGCCTGGCCTGAAGCACAGTGCAGTTCAGCAGACTGTCAGCTTGTCCTGCTTTCTCTTCTTTTACCACTAGATACTAGAGGACAGCTGGGTCATCTTGGACGATAAGAATTTCCACAAGTTGGCTGAACAGCTGGGCTTCAGGGATGGACGGATCGAGCGCTCGTTGTTCCTGGTGAAGTACGAGGGTGAGCCAGAGGAACGGCAGCCAGAACATCTTGACCAGCGGCGTCCGCAATCCCATCAGTTCTGCATGGCAGGGTTTTCATTGCTTAAAAAGAGATTTTTAAAATCCCTTCCTACTCCCCAGCAGGCTCCCGTCCCCCTCCACTCCATCTCGCCTTGCATCCCAACTCCTACCCACCCACCGTGATCAAACATAAGCTCCCTGCTTCCTGTAAAATGATGTCTTTCTTAGCACATGAGCCATTGGAGAAATCTTCCCGGATTATAAATAGGGTATAGAGTGAGCCTCTCCGTCTCTCAAGTAGCAGAGCGGGGAAGCACAGATTCAGAATCACACTCATTTTTGCTTGTTTGGGCTAATTATATGCTTTGAAAGCAGAAAACAGAGCAGCAGGGCATCGCTCTAATTTGTATCCTCTTTAAAAAAAAAAGAAAAAGAAACACACTAGAAAGAATAACAACAAAGAGAAAAAAATAGAATCCTCAAACAAAGCCAGGACCTAAAGTTAGTCATGTTTGCAAGGCATACAAATCAAGTTTCCTGAATTTAGAATACAAGTGTGCGTCTAATTAAATATGAATTAGGTCAGGCAGTTAAATGCCCAGTGTGCTTTAAGACATGAAGGGCGTTCTGTGGAGTGTGAAAAAACTTGTGATTCCCAAAATGGAACAAAAATTCCAATTTGTTGGGTAAAATACCCTCCAAAAGACTAGGAATGTAAGACGCAGTTAATTATGTGCCTGATTACTTCAACTTCAACTTTCAACTTTATCTGTCCCCGATGGGCAATTGGTTTTCAAGTGCAACATAAAACAGACTTGAAACAACATTAGTCAGGGCAGCATAGACTCAGCAATACTGCATCAGTGAACAAGCAGGATCATCAGAACAGCAATAAGAACAATCAGGGGTGATTCCAGGATTTTTGAAGTGGGGAGGCACAGAGGGCACCAACAATTAGTCAGCGGGGGTGGGCAACATTTTATTGGAATACAGCATAGAAGATCTGCTTACAATTATTAATTATTACTATTAATTTCACTTGTTTTCATTTAAAAAGAAAAAATGTATATCCAAATACAAAAAAAAAAAAAAAAATCCCAGTGGTTCCAGAAGTTTGGATAGTCACCATGGAAACATTATTTGGTCATATGACAAGGGCTGGGACAATTGTCAGGCAGCCAAGTGACAGTACTCTGATCCAATGGAAATCACAATTGTCAGATTGACATTACTCCAGCCCAAAGGATGCCACCCCATGCCCCCCTTCTTGCCCCACCCCTGACAACAATAAATATATCCTGTCATCCCCAATCGATTAAAAGGCCAAATATCAAAACTCGTGATTTAACATATGTTTCCCCCCTGTGGTTTCTGCAGAGGCCACAGCCAGCGACGGGCAGCAGCGCTCCGGGGGTCATGGTGGGAAAGATGAGGTCGCCCCCTTGCTTACTTCAGCTGAGCAGTGCCTGGCTGTCATGAAGACCAGCATCAAGATCATCCATGGGGTGAGCAAGATGTTCACAGCAAGTCTTTCAGACATGATGCTAATTAAGAATACATACTGCTGCTATTTTAATTAATAAAAAAAGACTGATGTGAATGGCTGCTTTTTCTTGAAGTAATATTTCCTAAGATTTTGGCCCTATCTATGGGCATTTTATGCCATAAGATACGTTACCAGGAACTGAAGGAGCGAGTGATGCTGTGTGGAATGTCTCCAAACAGGAACTTCTTTTACAAAGTGTTTTGAATATTTACATACAAACGTACGGCCAACTAGAAAGGAGGAGAATGAGGAAAGCCGGTAGAAGCTAAACAAAAGTAATAAGAACATCTCTGTATGAAGCCACTGTGAAAGTTTTAACAAAGAGACGTCTTCGAGAGCAGCCTTCCTGCATTCTCGCTATAGACGTGTCGCGCAGCAGCAACTACAGTATCGGAGAGCAATGGCAACTCCCTCAGAGATCAGAGCGCTGGGATGTACAGCACACAAGGCAGCAGAGGGGATGGCGTGCAGGTCTGTAATCAGATTCATGAGCCGCGCCAATGACACCCTGGAACTTGTATTGGTAAAAGTCCAGTTTCCGCTACCACCAGCAACGCTATGGAGCTGTTGTTTTATGAGCGGGTCCCTGTTTTGTTTATCCGTTGAACACACACATGAATGCACAAGCACGTGTGGGTGAGGCGATACACAATCCTGCCAATGGTTTCACTCTATTCCAGTGATCTACAGGCGGTGGTAACGTGCCGAGACATGCAGCAACACGCCAACAAAGCCAGGGAGTAATTATAACATCACCATGAGCATTAGCTTGGTGGCTAGCATGAGCCACTTGTCACGTAGCATGTTTTAGTAAACTGGATCAAAATTGAAAAAATATCAATAAATGAAGTCTCTTCTGCATTACTGTGTTAGCATAAAATATATTTTTTTTTAAATGATGCTGTATTGCTGTTACTGAGTATATTTTGTGACATTGTATGATTTGCTCTCTGACATATCATCTGGATTTGACCGTGTTTTCCTAGAAATTAGAGCAACTAGAGTGGGTGAAGTTCATCTCACGCTATTCATTTATTCAATGCATAATCAACCAAAGTCCGCATATTGATGCGGGGGCCGCATTTTTTTCAAATACGCCGCACTTTCGCCGCATAAATTGCCGATTTTCGCGCAAAATATGCGGGGCTTGCATGATTTCATAATCCCCGCATTTTCATTGCAAAAAAGTCACCTATATCTTAGCAGAAAGTTGAAAAATATTGAGTTTACTTAAAACAAGAGCAGCCATTTTCCCCTGTTGCCATGGGAACGTTATGAAGTGACGTAATTACGCGATGTGAATATTGTCAAAAAGCAGGGTGTTGGGGGAATCATTTTTTTTTTTCTCTTTTTTTAATCAAACCGCAGTTTTTGTAAGTTCCCGCAATTTCATCGGATAAAATTGCATAAATATCCCGCACATTCCATCGCACTTTTTAATAAAACGTGCCGCATAATCAAGGATTTTTGCCCGCAACAATCACAAAAAAACTCAGCATTTTTCTGGAAGGACTGGCTTTAAGAAAATTACAGATTTCCCTGAGTTTGAAGATTTGTTGGAAACATTTCGGATAATATAAGTACACAACTCAACAAAATAAAAGAAGTTATTAGACATTTTAATGAGGACATGTTACATATTAAATATTTAAGGATTACTGCCATCAGGTAGAAGGTACCCTAGTATAACCTAGCCCGCACCTCTAGAATGGGGAAGAGCTTCTTCCTTCAAGTAGTCAGACTGTTGAACAACAAAACATGATGCACATTTTTCACGGTGAGCTGAAATGGACTCCTGCACTTTTTTTTCTGCTGCTAAATTCCATATATTCTTCCTCCACCTCACGGTGAACCTAACTCATAACAATCAGTGCTCTGTAACAAGTCTACTTATGCCCTGTCTTTTGTTGTCTGTCCTGTCCCTTATCTGTCTTAAATGCTCTACTTTAAGTAGTAATTGCACTTTATGTATAACCTATAATGTGTGTGCACTAAATGTAGCCTGTCTCAAATGTCGTTTTTATATAATGTTTTTATATAAGGTAGTTTTTATATATTTCAAATGTGTAACACCACTTGATCCACGGTGAAACGTTGTCTCTTCTCACTATATACAGTGTATATGGTTGAAATGACAATAAAACCCACTTGACTTGACTAAAAACTCCAAGCATGTCTCTGTTCTGATAAACCAATCTCCCCCCATCAGGACAACCTGACAGCGTTCCGACTGATGGACAGGAAACGTAAAGGCGTGGTCGACTGCAGTGACTTCAAAGTGCTGTACAGCAGCTTGGGATTTTTCTGCAGGGAGGCAGAGTACCAGCGGCTGCTTGATCTGATGGGTCTGCATCCCGGGGGCAACCTCAACTACGCCGAATTTGTCCACGTTGTTGAAAACAATGGCAAACGCAAACAAGGGACACAAACAGCGCGTGTGTGAGTCCCAAATGGTTATTATTACTGATGCTTGGACATTTTGAGGAAAGTTGGTGTGCTTCTACTGTATGTAGCGATTATTCTAACCTTAATATTTCCACTATGAACGGACCTCTGATTGAGAGAGTCACAGAATATAAATACCTTGGCATCTGGATTGACGAAAAGCTCTCCTTCAAATTTCCCATTGATAATCTTGTGTGCAGACTAAGGCAAAAAAATGGCAATTTTTTACAGAAACAGAAGCATCTTTCCCATGTTTTGTAGGAAAAGGGTTGTTGAGGCAGTTTTCATGTCAATCTTGGACTATGACAATGTGATTTATAGACAGGCATCATCTTCAACTCTCAAATCTCTGGACTCAGTCTATCACTCCGCCTCAAGCTTCATAACCCGTCATGTCTATGTTACACATCATTGTATTTTATATGAAAGTATTGGGTGGTCTTTTCTCCAAGAAACACGAGATACTCACTAGTATCTCTATCTATAAGGCTCTTCTTGGAAAAGTGCCATCTAACCTTGCAGAACTTCTCTGTTACTCAGAGGGACATTGTCAGACTGGCTCTGCTGACTGGCTTTGACTTCATGTTCCACGAGCTCGGTCTGAACTTGGAAAAAACTGCTTTTAGTTTTAGTATTAGTGACTCCTGGAATAAATTACAGCACTTTCTTAAAATCAACTCAATTGTGCCTCTTGGACAGTTTAGAAATCTGGTTTTAAACCTGCAAACTTCTGCTTTACATAATTGTATTTTCTTTTGCATCCCTATTATCCTAATGCATTTATCACATCATTTTTCCAATTCTGAATGCTTCATTATTGTCTTTCCATATTTCTTATGATTGTACTTTCTGTGTTGTCGTTCTGTATTTGTCTTTGTAATCTGACTCGATGACATTGAAAATGAGGGTCGCCTCTCAATGATCTCTCCAGGATAAATAAAGGTTGAATGTCTGTTTGTTTTCGGTCTCTCCTGACAGACAAGAGCAGCTCCATGAACTCCTGGCCTCTGATGCTTGCTACAAGTGGGCAGACATGTCTAAGGTCGGTAAAACTCACAGAAAGCACACCTAAATTGATTATTTGCGTGATGCAACGATCTGGACCTGTTCCTCTCTTTCCCGTCAGGTGCTGTGCCAGTTTGACAAAGACGGCCAGGGTTGGATCCATAAAAAGAGCTTGAGGGGACTCCTCTTCACCTATGCTCTCCCCATGAATTCCGAAGAGTTCGACCAGCTCTGGTCGAGGTAAGAGATACACCATCATTACATCATACAGTGCAGGGCTCTTGGCTGTGCCGGCCACAATTTGTTCTACTTCATTTTGACAGGTATGACCCAGAGTGCCGGGGCTGCGTGGCAGTTTGTGACTTCTTGGAAAAGCTGGGGTTTCATCACGAAGGGTATCTCGGGCCTCGGAGCCAGAAGCTCAACCAAGCTGTCGCCCGGCAGAACGCTGACAGACCAGTGTCCTCTGACGCTGCATCGCTCGAGTGCATTGAGTAAGCGAAGAAGGATACTGTGGGCAATTTTAGATTACCCAATCGATCAATTCTCTGGAGTTTATCCAGGTCAGCAGTGGCAGCGGGCTAAGTAAGGTAGCCCAGATGTCCTTCTCCTCAGCCACATCCTTTCCCAAGCCAGATGGTATATGCAGTCCCTCCAGCATGCTTTTCCTCTGCTCCGTTGTCTCTTCCTACAGTTGCACTCGCCTGGAATGCATCCACAGGGAGGCATCCCAATCAGATACCCGGCCACCTAAACAGACTCCTTTCGACATTAGGAGTGGCAGTTCTACCCTGAGCTTCTTCTGGATGTCTGAGCTTCTTACCCTATCTCTAAGGATAAGTCCTTGCAAGATATTTATTTACTTGAAACAAAAGGTTCACACAAGCCAATGGCGTGGGTGGATCAGTAATGAAAGCAGTGCGTAGATGTGTGTCATGTCATGTGTGTTGTAGAGGTGTTGAAGGTGCAAAACCAAGAGCATGTAATCATCGGCGTGGGAAGTGCTGCTTTTTCTGTAGGCCTATTGTTTAACTGCAATGGAAAGTAGAAAAATATAAATGATATTGTTCATGTTTTTTTCACATCTATGACACTTTGTGTCCTTGTTATGTACTCCTGCCTCTGTGCAGTATGTTTGTATAATTTTCAGTCCCTCTGGTTGGGACAGCAACTTGGAAAAAAGCAGAGTAGGGCTGTATCCCCATTGCTTTAAGTCTTTAATGGTCTATATACACGACGTTCCACTTCTGGGATTGCCACCGGAAATTCCGCCAGATGTTCCTCATTTAGGCTGGATATCCTTGGGCTTTCTTTGTGATGGCATTTTAAACTCCGGTCAATTTATAAGGACTACGGTTAACTGCTCCTCAGATCTGTGCAGGGTAAATCCAGACAGCTAGCTAGACTATCTGTCCAATCAGAGTTTTCTGTTGCACGACTAAAACAACTTTTGAACGTACACATGTTCCACCAAAACAAGTTCCTTCCAGAGGCTATTTTGCAGAAGTGCCATTGCTCCGTGCCAGACCCTCCTCCGCAGCGCTGTAGAGGAAGGTCTGGCAATGCAAGACTAAGCAGAGAATGTTAACGGTCGCAGTTTGGTTATGTTTAGGCACAAAAACAAATCGGTTATGATTAGGCATTAAAACTACTTGGTTAAGTTTTTAAAGAAAGATTTTGGTTTGGGTTCAAATCAGACGTTACTTTACATCCGGTTAAGCATGTGATGCTGAATGTGACGTTTGTTTCCTTTTATTTTCAAGCAGAACTTGAACCCTGCTCTTCCATGGTAAGGTCCTGTGTTTGTTTGACCCATCCACTACGGATCAAATAGTTTAAGTTGGCTTTTCTATATCTGCTCTTCAAAAAATCATGTACCATTGCCTGTTAATTCAGCAGTTGTAAGAATTAAAATGATTGATACATGTACTGTTAATTTTTTTTTTTGATAACTGAGTTAGAGATGATTTCTTTAGATCTGCGCATTGCACAAGCCTACGTCATGGGTATGCAATGGCCTGGGTTTATCACATTTTCATGTGTTTTGACCCTTTGGCTTTCCGCCTTGTGTGAGGTTATTTGGCTGGTCTGTACGGCATTGTAACTCTGTATAATTCTCCATTCATCAGTGAAGTGAATGAGCTACACTGCAGATTGGAGTCCCTCTTAACAGTCACAGAGTGCCAGCTGTCTCATATGACATATATCACTCCCTCATCCTCTCCTTGCAGTTCCCGTGCGTTCGTTCTGTGTTGTTGGCTGTCTAGTAGCTGTGAATGCTTTGACATACAGTATGTGGGTGTTCCAGGTTTTCCGTCTGTTGTAGTGTAAAACGTGTCAAATGCTGTTAAACGTACAATATGTAACTTTCTGCCGCTAGGGGTCTCTCAACCAAAACAATGGACGGTAAAACTGGACTTTTGATGACGTTGTGAAGTTGCGTGGAATTATGGGAGTTTTTAGTGTTAAACACCTTTGCTGCCGGTTAGAATGCATCAGTTAACGGACGAGTTTACCCATTCAAGTTTATTCACGTTACGTTTATTTATGTTATTCTAATAAAATAGCTGCAGTTTCCCCAACATAATTACGTTTTTCTTGATTAGTGGGGGCTAACGGTAACTAGCTAGCTATATGTCCCGGGGCTGTTGTCAGCTGTCATCCCGACTGAGTCTCTCTGCGCCGGGGGAGTGAGGCAGACAGACCGGGGTGTGCTAGCTGGCTAAATTAGCATTAGATTAATCGTTTATACAGCTAACGTTAACGTTACTAGCTAGTGAAGTTATTCGTGGGTTAGCTCAGTCCTGTTAGCTGTGGTCGAAACAGTCTAAAAATAACTATTAGTGTGTTGAACGATGTTGTAACCTCAATTTTACCCACAAAGCTTTAGCATCAACGTTCGCACATTGTAGTAACGTCAAGCTGGTATCGATATTGAACTTTCAAAATAGATAAGGTCTCTGTTGTATTACTGTGATAAAAAGTGGGATGTAATTAATCACAAAATGATGCTGTATGGCAAAAAAAAAATATTTTTTTTCTGTGACATTGTATGATTTACAATTACTCCTGAACGTATCATCTTGGTGCCAGTGTTCTGACGGAAGTTAGAGTAACTGGAGGGTGAAAGGTTATATGACACCATGACAGGCGACTAAAGGAAACGTGCCGTGTCTGAAAATAAAATAACAGATTTCTCTGGGTTTGACATTTGGTGGAAACATTTAGGATAGTGTAAGAACACAACTCATAAAAATATATAACATAGGTATGGTAATTTTTAGACATTTTAAAGCAGACATGTTACATATTGTACCTTTAATAACTATTAAAGGGCCCATGGCATGAAAATGTAACTTTATGAGGTTTTTTAACATTAATATGAGTTCCCCAGTGGCTAGAAATGGTGATAGGTGTAAACCGAGCCCTGGGTATCCTGCTCTGCCTTTGAGAAAATGAAAGCTCAGATGGGCCTATCTGGAATCTTCTCCTTATGAGGTCATAAGGAGCAAGGTTACCTCCCCTTTCTCTGCTTTGCCCCCCCAGAGAATTTGGCCCACCCATGAGAGAGAGACATCATGGTTTTCAAGCAAGCAAAGTGGCAGTTGGGCAAGGCCACACCCCCACCCTCCACCTTCCCCCCCCTCTCTCCTCCTCAATAGCTACAGACACAGAAATGGCACATCCTAAGGAAAGCTCATTGTGGGACTGGCTCTAGTGGCTGTAATTCTGCACCAAGGCTGAATTTCAGGGAAAGAGACTTCAGATACAGTATTAGAGGACCACTAAGGTCTATATAAAAGAGACTTCAGATACAGTATTAGGGGACCACTAAGGTCTATACTGTATAAAAGAGACTTCAGATACAGTATTAGGGGACCACTAAGGTCTATATAAAAGAGACTTCAGATACAGTATTAGGGGACCACTAAGGTCTATATAAAAGAGACTTCAGATACAGTATTAGGGGACCACTAAGGCCTATATAAAAGAGACTTCAGATACAGTATTAGGGGACCACTAAGGTCTATATAAAAGAGACTTCAGATACAGTATTAGGGGACCACTAAGGTCTATATAAAAGAGACTTCAGATACAGTATTAGGGGACCACTAAGGTCTATATAAAAGAGACTTCAGATACAGTATTAGGGGACCACTAAGGTCTATATAAAAGAGACTTCAGATACAGTATTAGGGGACCACTAAGGCCTATATAAAAGAGACTTCAGATACAGTATTAGGGTACCACTAAGGTCTATATAAAAGAGACTTCAGATACAGTATTAGGGGACCACTAAGGTTTATATAAAAGACACTTCAGATACAGTATTAGGGGACCACTAAGGTCTATATAAAAGAGACTTCAGATACAGTATTAGGGGACCACTAAGGCCTATATAAAAGAGACTTCAGATACAGTATTAGGGGACCACTAAGGTCTATATAAAAGAGACTTCAGATACAGTATTAGGGGACCACTAAGGCCTATATAAAAGAGACTTCAGATACAGTATTAGGGGACCACTAAGGTCTATATAAAAGAGACTTCAGATACAGTATTAGGGGACCACTAAGGTCTATATAAAAGAGACTTCAGATACAGTATTAGGGGACCACTAAGGTCTATATAAAAGAGACTTCAGATACAGTATTAGGGGACCACTAAGGTCTATATAAAAGAGACTTCAGATACAGTATTAGGGGACCACTAAGGCCTAATATAAAAGATACTTCAGATCCAGTATTAAGGGACCACTTAGGCCTATATAAAAACATTCAAAGAGCAGCATGTCGTGGGACCTTTAAGTATAAATGACACTGGCCATTTAAATGAATGCAAAACCTTGAATGCTAAACAAGCTTTGCTCTGGAGTGTCAGTACAATTTACAGATATTACATACGCTGTAATATGAGCGTGGCTACTCTCCTGAACGAGCTCCGTACCACAGGGGATTTGGATAAACAAACATTTAAGCACATGCTGTGATTATGATTAAGCCCATAAAAGAAATATTGTTCTTAATGAATATTGTGAATGCAGTGTAACAAGGCTTATTACAGGAAATCCCACACATTTTCAAGTGTAGCTGTACGATAGGTATGTCAATGTATTAGTTATTAGTTTTGATTTACAGTATGAGAGCAAAAACACCAGTTGCTTTCAGAATCTGCATTAAACTTTCCAAATATTTTTGTTCTCATATTTGTTTTCTGATGAACAGAAATACTTGAGTGAAGCTATGGAAGCATAGCAGCACAGCTTATAACCTGAGCTCTTGTTGTGCTGTCCACAGACAGATTGTGCAGGAGAACTACAAGGGGTTGAGCGACTCCCTGACTCATCTGGCAACGAGTAGAGATGGCACAGTGACGGTGGAGGAGCTGCTGAGCCTGCTACAAACCTACAGCTGCTCTGTCCGGAGAGAGCAGCTTGTAAATCACCTGCGCAGGTCAACTCCATCATTTATTTTTCCCTGTAGAGACAGCCATTATAGTAG
Organism: Perca flavescens; assembly: GCF_004354835.1. NCBI lineage: Eukaryota > Metazoa > Chordata > Actinopteri > Perciformes > Percidae > Perca > Perca flavescens. The sequence continues at coordinate 24,103,582 of NC_041353.1, read as the reverse complement.
TGGGCACAACTGGAGACATGTGCAAAACTAAAAACCACAGTCTGCACAGCAGCAGTTCATGTGGACCAAACTCTAGTTTGTTTCTCATTGTTTGAATGCAGTTTTCAAAACTCTACACACTTATCCCATGGCTTTAACCTCAGCCTGCTCACTGTGATGTGAACGGTTTAGTTCAGGTGACTGTTGGTAGTGCAGACTGTGGTTAGAGTTTTGTGGATTCAGTTGTAACCACTGTCGTTTAGCAATCGAAAAAAAACTGTAAACTGTAAAGAAAATCTTGCCAAAGACCACAATGAGAAACATTGAATCGGGTCTGTTAATTTATTGTTGAAGGTTTGTTAGATTGTATAAGGGGTGAGAACATTATGATTGAAGTATATGATGGCCATTGTCATGCTCACTTACGTATGTCTCATAATTTGTTGCAGCCATTTTTTGGTTGATATCATGTGTTACGGTACACAGATTTGGTGGTGAATTGAACCATTTTTTGGAGAAAAAAATTGGCAAAAGTCTTCAAAATACCACATTACTGTAAGACACCAAGACCTTGAGGAACACCATGGATGGATGAATGGATGAATGGACAGATGGATGTATGGATGAATAGATGCAAGGATGGATGGATGGATGGATTTGGTTTCAACAACTTTTGATATTTGTAGATTGGATGGCGATCTGTTCTGGGACCTGCTCGGAAGCCTCCTTATTGTCACTATAACTGGGAAAGTCATAGATCCTCTGACTGCCCTGCGCCTCTAGAATGTGTTTGTAAAGTTTAGATTGTGATTGGTTTAAAGAAATGCCAATAAACCAGAGCACGTTTTTCTCCCATCCCGGAATGCTGTGCGGACTAGCTAGACCTTACTGTGCAGCGCTGTGGAGGAAGGTCTGGCAATGCGACACTAGGGTGGCAGTAGCTCAGTCCGTAGGGAGTTGGGTTGGGAACCGAAATGTGACTGGTATCTGGAGGGGTTCACCTCCTAGGAACTGCCAAGGTGTCCTTAAGCAAGGCTCCAAACCCCCAACTGTTCAGGCGGCAGCCCATCAACAGCTGCAGCCCCCTCAATCTGACATCTCTCTCCATTTGTGCATGTGTACGTCCTGAGCGTGTGTGTGTATTTTAGGCCTGTGTGTAATGTGTGTTACTAACAACAGAGTGAAAAAGGTTTAATTTCCCTTTCTGGATTTATAGTATAAGTATGTTAAATTAATAACAAATCTGCACTTGTTAGTTTAAATCATTCATTGTGAAACCAACTTGTTTGTGTGTCTCTATAGGCTTGAGGTTCCCATGGATGATAACAGTGAGAGGCTGTCTTACATGGACTTCCTGTCTGAGTTTGACCCTAAAGCAGAGAAGAGGTGTGAGTGTCCTCCTGCTTCTCCTGATGCTGTGGGCCAGATAGAGTCCTTGGACAGCCTCAGTCCAGGCCTGGCTCTGGCTAGGATGCGAGAACTAGTAACTGCGTCAGCAGCTCATCTGCATAAGGTGAAGCTTACAACATGCTTCATTATTCTTTGTCATCGGTTTCTCTTCTGATCACTTTTCGGTGTCTGTTTCTGTCCTCCAGGCATTCTTGGCCTTTGACCAGAGTGGGACAGGGACAGTCAAAGCGCTGGAATTTCGCCAGGTGCTGGAGAACTTTTGTGCCCGTCTGTCAGACAAACAGTACAGATACATGCTGACCAAACTGCAGCTGGACCGTGAGAACTGCACCGTTAACTGGAAGGATTTCCTCAACACGTTTCAGTCACAGAGCCCACTGGTAAGAGAAGCTGTTTCCGGAGCTACTTAAGGGAAATATGCTTTTTCACTTCCGATGATGCTAACGTGGGGAACACGGTCACCATTTTTCCCCGCTTAGCATCTGCACGTTCACATTGTCATTAGCTGTGTTTCATCACACATTTTGATGTGCATTTTAAAGTTGCAATTTAGAAAAGCTGGATGGAAATGGCAAAATTTGATATAACTTCCTCAACTGTGTACATTTTTTTTTTTACACTCGCTTGAGGTGGTTGATGCTCTAAATGGGATATGGAAATGCCTCTGTCACATAAGTTCTGGTTTAGTGAACATTTAACTCACAGGACTGATCAGCTGTTTACGCTGTCTGCATCTTCCGGGATATACTTCCTAGATACCTCTGTCCATTTTTCTCTCGTAGAAGGATTAGATGGCCAAGGCGACTTGTTCTGTTTCCGGTTAGCTACCTCTATGTCTTCTACTCTGTTTACTGGTGGATTACAGCCATGCGTAGCCTACAGCACCAACTTCTGACCAAACTACGCTGTGGCTTAGTTTATTTTCTTCAAACCAGCTGATGGAATTGCACCTAATTTACATGTCTTTTTTGCCACATTTCAAAGGTTCGCTCAAAATTTGCTTGACAGTTGACTCGGAACACAGCTACTGTGAACGTGTTAGCATGTTGACGCTAGAATTTAGCTCAAAGAACCGCTGTACAGTCTCACAAAGCCGCTAGCATGGATGTAGACTCTTAGGCCCTGATTCCACCTGGTTTTTAAATCCAAACTGAGTGATCGGATCACAAGTGGACAGCTCTAGGGGCGTGTGTTCCCACCTGGCAGTGGAATGTGTCTCCCAATTCGTCCTGAGTGACCACTTGTTATGGGATCTCACTTCCCCGCTCTATATGCAAATAAACACGTACATCGTTTCCTTTTGCATATAGGCTGGTTGTGTGTGTTTCTATATGTCAGTTGTTACTCTCACATAAATCAAGCCCACAGTCTGTCAGTGTGCCGACATAAGGATGTCTACTGACGGGCGGCGGGACCAGTGCAGGAGAGAAAGTCTCTCTATGTGTTCAGCTCTAAGTCGGCAGTTTGTAGCTTCTAACTGCATTTCTGTGGTTTGAAGTTTAGTTTCTACATTATATCTGCTTCATTTTATTATTCGTGTTCGCTTATAGGAGTCGTGTTACAGTAATGCTGATGAAGACCCAACATTTACTGATTTTCACGGGAATTGAAACTGCTTTGAAGCTCTCGCAATGCAAGACTAATAAATAACAGAAGGAGACGGAACATGGGCTTGATAGTTTGTAGTAATATCCTACATATTGGTGAATTCGGGGACTTTTTATGAAAATACAAATAAGTTATTATACCGACGGCTGCCTTTTCCAGGCAATCAGCCGCACAGGAACAAAAACGCTGACAATTCACTCAGTGGGGTCTGTGACATGAGAAATACTTTCAATGAATACGTAGTCTGGCTTAGAGTTGAGTAGGCGGCCTTTTATGTGGACACGGGATGCATTCCCGTTCTCACTGTTAAAAGAATCTGGACATGGCTTAGACCACCTCCAAATGTGGTTTTAAAGATCGGATCTCAAAACGTCCTCAAAGCGTCCTCGGTGTGTTTTCACCTGTACTTAGAGCTGTCCCCTTGTGTGATCCGATCACTCAGATCGGATTTTAATAGCAGGTAACAGGGTCTTAGTCTTGTTATGCTAAGCTAGGCTAATCACATCCTGACTCCAGCTTTGTACTCAACACAGCCATGGCAGTGATATTCGTTTTATCATCTCACCCTTAGGACGTTTTCACACCTATAGTTTGTTTGCTTCGGCCGCAGTCTGTTTCCGTGAGAGAAACATCGAAGCTGCTACAGTACTGATCTGCCGCATCGCAGATTGCAAAGCACAGCTGACAGCAGGAGACATTTAGCTCAGACTACTCGAGTACACATACAGTATTTGGTGCGGTTCGAGGTTGGACCACGTTCTCGCCACAAACAAACCGCTCCAGAGTTGGATTGAAAGCGTACCGAGACCACCTCATCAAGCTGGTCTCGGTACGCTCGGTTGGTACGCTTTTGGTGTGCACCCGAGTGCGATTGCTGCGTTCATACCTGCCCAAACGAACCACACCAAGGGGGAAAAACCAACTCTATTCTCACAATTCAACCAAACTAAATGAGGCAGGTGAGAAAGCACCCTTAGAAGGCAAGCAAATGAGTGTATTGCCTCAAAATGTTGACCTTTTCTGTTGGTTGTATGTTGTCCCTCCCTGTATACCTCTTATAGTGTGTGTGTGTGTGTGTGTGTGTGTGTGTGTGTGTGTGTGTGTGTGTGTTTGTGTGTTGTATGCTACTGTTTATAATGATGTAGACATCAGAGAGGCGCTTGAGTAAGACCTGGGAACAAGGGACTAAAACCGATAGATCGCCTATCCAGACCGAGACCTCTGAAGGCACAAAGCCTCTGCAGCAGATCCAGGAAGTCGTCTCCGGTGACTTGTATGAAATCACCAAAGAGCTTGTGGATCTGGACCCCTCCAACAGCACTACAATCTCTAAAGGGCAGTTCAGACAGCTTTGTGATCACCACTGCCCGAGACTCACAAAGGATCAGGTGAAGCCAGAGAAACTGTTTGCTTGTATTCCAGTCCACGATAATTCAGAGAATTCTTGCCATGCAAGAGAACAAGCACATTTCTAACAACTCTTCCAGTGCTTTCGAGCTGAAACAACCCATACTGGCATCCGTCCATGGTTACAAATGAGGAAATGAGTCTGTGAGGGAATAAGTCTTTCGGGGCATTTGCCAGTACCATTCGTTTTAGCCTGATATGTTTTCTTTAATTATTCTGATCAAAATCTAATTTATCTTTGCTGATAATTATGGACTGCGTGAGAAAGTTAGTCATCCGTAAAGCCAATTTACTGTGCTGTTTGTAGCTCGCTTTGGGGTCCTACTCCCCCCCTACCCCCCGCCCCAGTGCAAATGATTATTGTGTGTGTGTGTTTCCTTTTGCTTCTCAGTTTGAGTGTGTGTGGAGTCAGATGCCCGTGAATGAGCAGAAGAAGCTGCAGTACAGAGAGTTTCTGAAGCGTTTTGGTGTGCTGAGCAGGACAGAAGCAGGGGGTCCCACCAACAATGTCCCATTGCCTTCCTCTGAGCCCAGACAAACAGCCTCAACAACAGCATTTTGCCCGGAGACTGTTGGTGCCATTCTGCAACGCACTAAGGTACAGCACATGACATGAAGACTGCACACTAATAACTCTCTCTCTCACTCACTTTTACTTATTTCCCCGTCAAATACACTGCTCTGTGCACTTAAAAACCCTTGGACACTTCATCACAGTATCCCTGCTGCCCCTCTCTGCTCTGTGCACTCTTCAGATTTGTGTGAGTGTGTGCCACTTACAAAAGCACACAGAGCAAGAAAGGTAGGATTTGGAAAATCAAGTCAGACTGAATGAGAAAGGTTATCTTCGCGCACTTATGTGGATAATAGCAGACACAGAAATAAAGGTTTGAGCAGAGGATAGATTTTGCTAGCTCCAAAAAAGTGAGTCTTTCCAATTTCCCTGCAAAATATAAATCATGTGTTTCCAAACATGTTTTTTTCCCCATGATGAAAATGTCTCACTGCTAAAATGCGTTTAATCAAAAGTGCCTGTGTCAGACCGACATAAGAGGAGCAGTCAGTTGAAAAAAACTCTGACGCAGAGAGAGGATACAAGGATACGAGGAGACGAGGAGACGGAGAAGCCCTTCGGATCAAATGTATAAACGTAAACCTAAAACATAAACCTTGGTCCGGACTGTGGTTTCGGACTTTCAGGTGTGAAAGCCCCCCTTAGGCCCCTTTTACACCTGGCATTAAAGTCCGATCTGAGTGATCGGATCACAAGTGAACAGCTCTAGGTGCTTTTGTTCCCACCTGGCAGTAGAATGTTAGCCTGGTCCTAACATACTCTGGTCCATTTCATTAGTACAGAGGGTCTGCTCACTCTCCATTGACAAGTGTTAACTTCCTTGAAGGCGGGTACTCTGTTTAAAACTATTGGATCTGCCCAGAGCCACTCTGGATCTGCCATAACCAATCGCTAATGTTTGGTCGTGACGTCGGCTTAGCATCGCTAGCGTTAGCCTTAGCCAACTCCTTCACCACTAACCGAGCGAGCTGGAAAATCAAGCTGTTCCCGAACCCCGTGGGGAGGAGGGCCACAACGTCATGGCCACCAACACAACTCAGCAAAGATTGTTCTTGCTCGGGCTTTAACTTCTGGATATTACCGAATGGCTTCTCTCGCATCTTTCTCCACCGCCATTATGGAACTCGCCGAAGGGTACCGAACTTCAGCGTCATCAAACTCAGCCACTCCCTCAGACGTAGTACTGAAGGGAAAGGGCAGAGCCAGGCTAGTGGAATGTGTCTCAATGGTGTGTCTCAAAAATATGTTTTTTTCCGTGATCAAAATGTCATACTGCTTGCTTTATATTGAGGCCTCAAATATAGTGCCATGATGCCCTAGCAAAAATGGATTTAATCAGTGGTGCCTGTGTCAGACCAATCACACACCCTCTGTGTATGTTGCTAGCCACAGCTAATGGTTGTACAGTCGGTACATTAGCTGTTCGGGGCAGATTCCCACAGACTGCAAAGACAATGTCAAATTTGTGCAAATAACACGAGGTGAACATTTGCTTTATATGTACAAAGAAAGGCGAGATCTGGTAGCTGCTTTGCCATCTAATTTTTCTTCAGAAACTTCTTTTGAAGAAAGGCTTATATTTTAGAGAGATTTGACATTTTCAGAACGTCCGCCATGTTTAAATAGTTTATAAGATAAGATAGACTTTATTAATCCCACTCTGGGGAAATTCCTGTGTCACAGCAGCTCAAAAGAAAAACAATGTACACACATCAGAATAACACAAATACACATTAAGTAGACATAGGAGAAAAAAATATACATAAAGTATATGAACAAGAAACTAGAATCCGTTATAATAATAATAATAATAGTAATAAAAACAGACATATTTACACAATAAACACCCTTATATAAATAGACAGTATATATACTGATATACAGATGAAATTGAAAGCAAAGAGCTTTGTGTGTATGTCTGTACACGCCAAATAAACAGAGCAAAGTGCGTGTCCTTTGTCGACACCTTTTGTCCGGTACTGTATGTGAAGTGTTGAGAAATGCCATTCACTGCACAGCCTACTTGAAATAAGCGGATGCCTGTTGCCAGACTTCAAGCAGCAATTTGAAATTGTGGGCGGGTCAAGGCTGTAGACACAGCATGAACCACATGTTCACCTCAGAAACGTATTATATGTGTAAATAATAACTGATTTCAAACCAGAGTTTAGATCTTTGCAGGGGATTCCTAAACTCATCTTTTGTCAGGTATGTTCTCACATTAGGTGGAACTGCAGAAGTGAAATGATCAAACTTATTTTGCCTCATTTCCAAATGTTTTCTTAAACATTAAGTGAAATTGTATAAGTTGGAATTATTGAACACCTCCTGTGCAGACACCAGGGTGATAAAGAGTGCCAGATTTGATAACGTGAAGATGCCTGGTGGCCGATGTTCCTTTATGACATTATGACAATAGAAGTTAAACACAAATGCACTGATCTATAACAATTTTTTTTTTTCATTGTCACAATTATATATATATATTTTTAATGGCAATGTAACCAAATCAACACCACTCAGTCGCGAACAAATCTAAAAAAAAACAATGCTTTACTTTTACATCTGTAGTCAGAGAACCAAAAATACTGTAAACTTGAAGTTGATAAAAATCTTAAATTTGCTGTAGGTAGGATTGTGAAGATCCAGTTCTTAGCCAAACATTTGAACATCGACAACTTCTCAGTCCCTCCCCCCCTTTCCGCTAAAGCCCAACGGTATCCTAAGCCCCTCCCCCCACAAGGGAGAATGAATGTGTGTGCATGAGCCCCCCTGGCCCTGACTGGTGCATCTGAACAGGTAGCGGTGGATTTTTGCAAATCTCACTACAGGCTGTTGGTGGTTTTTAAATGACCTGCTTCATGTAGTATCTAGATAGGGTCAGTTTCAGCAAATATGACAGAAAGGTAGTTTTATAAGTCTTACCTACTGCATCTTTAACCTCATCTTCTTAACCTTATGTGCGTAATGCAAAGTTTGTTAACACATAAGCTTACAACATATGACTCGCGCTTTTCGTTCACAAAAATACTCAATTACAAGTAAAAGCCCTGCATTGAAAATGTATCTAACTATCATCAGGAAAAGATACTCAAAGTATTAAAAGTAGAAGTACTCAATGCAGAAAAATCCTCCCATTTTAGAAACTGGAAATTATCCAAACAGTTCTGTCAATCAAGTGTTTAATGGTCTAATCATTTCAGCTGGACTTGTTGGCCTGTATATTGTTGGGTAGTTTCATTTATAATAAAACCTCAATATTTTATAAACTGCATGTGTTTTGTGTGCAACAATCTTAATGTGTAAAGTAACTAGTAACTAAAGCTGTAACAGATGAATGTAGTGGAGTAAAAAGTACAATATTTCTCTCTGAAATGTAGCAGAGTAGAAGTAGAAAGGGGCATGAAAAGAAAAGACTCAAGTAAAGTACAAGTGCATCAACATTTGGACTTAAGTACAGTACTTGAGTAAATGTACTTAGTTACATTCCACCACTGGTCGACACAGGGCATTGGAATCAGCTGCTTGGTGCAAACCTCTCTTAAATAACTAAAGCTGAGACTTTTCTTCAGTGTAGTTGTGCAGCCCTACTCCTCACCTCCTCTCATTCCTCTCCCAGTCTGCCCCCCAGTGCCCCTCCAGGCGTCCTGCCTCAGTGGGGAGGCCGGGAACAGGAAGCCCGCTGGGCAGCACGGAGAGGAGGCTGCGTGGGGCCGTGCAGCGCTGCTGGAAAGAGATCCAGAGGAACTGTACCGAGGAAGATCCTCAGCGAGAGGGACACATCAGCACCACCTCCTTCCTGGGTGAGCAGCAAACCACAGGCAATCATATATGACCCGGAGCTATTCCTTCTACCTGCTACATGCTCAGGACTGACTGTTTGTTGCAGAGATCCTCCAATCTCTCGGCATCAGTATGACTCAGGAGCAGCTAGAGCGTCTGGCTGAGAAGTTTGACATCACCAATAATGGTTCCGTTTCATATCACAACTTCCTTCGTCACTTCCTCTTGAACCTAAAACCAGCAGAGACCAAGATGGAATATGAGCGACGTAGACTCCCTCTTCCTATTACACCGGTAAACATTTTTATTATACTGCAATTCTATGTCTGCACGTATTAAGCTCTTAAATGGGTGTCCAACCCATCTAATATTGAGCTAAAAATGAGGTGTGTAAATAATTTTGTCCAAAGAAATAAGTTTTTCCTAATATACATTTGTATCTCCTCCACTTTGATGCAACATGGTGCAATAAAATGCAAATTGCGAATGACTTAACCCTCTGAGGACAAACAACGCACTGGCTAGTCCAAGCAGTGTTTGACAACACTCCTTTCATTTTTCATTTTAGACATTTATTTACTATTTTATTCATATATTACGCTACTTTTGTGAACCCAATACTTTTGTCAACTCATTTCCAAAGCACCAAAACAATTGTAGATCTAGGTATGTTTTCACAAGAGATTTGAGAAAGATTTCTGCTTTAGGGCCAAATTATCTCTTCACACATTGCTCTGGAACAATTTTGCATATCACTACACAAAGCTGAGTTTGTTCTGAGCATTTTGATATGATACACATGGGGATCAGTTATATCTATTTTTTTATTTAACCTTTATTTATCCAAGTTGATTGAGAACAATTTCTCATTTGCAACGACGACCTGTCACATTCCCACAGTTCCACGTTCATACCTGGAGGCTGCCCAGTACAACCCCAATCTGATCTGCTGGACACTGAGCAGCTCCACTGGAGCAGTTGGGGTTAAGGGCCTTGCTCAAGGGCACCTCAGTGGTGGTGATGAGGGAGGGACAAGCGCTGCTCTTTCACTTTCCCCACCCAGATTTTATCCTGTCGTTCTGGGAATTGATCCAGCCACCTCCAGGTCCCAAACTCGTTTCTTTAACCTTTAGACCACCGCTGCCCACTGATATATGCTGATATATGCTTATCAATATAATATACTTTATTGTCCTCTTGGGGAAAAAATTTCTTGGACTCTGATCTGGCAACTTTAGCTGCACTTACAAGAAGATCAACAAATAGAAACAATAAAAAATGGACATCAATGAGAGCCACAGGCCACATACAGTAAATTGCACACTACATAAACAGAACACTGTGATACTATTGCACAATGCATATAGCCTCGAAAAGCATTATTATTTAACATATTGATCAATGTTGGCACATATGAGTTTTTAAAAAAACGGTTCAGTCTGCATTTGGGGACTCTGTATTGTCTGGGTGGAGGATGCTGATTGGCTGAAGGGAGAGGTTCCTCCACTCCTCCCCCGTCTCCTTCATGGCAGACTGTACCAGACTAGCGGGTCGAGATTTTAGTTTGCATGTTAGCAATTTGGAAATGTACTTTTCCCTCATGTATTCAGTCATCACAGTTGGAGTTAACGTGAAATTGGGACACGGGGTATGTACTTTCAGCTACACATGCCCATGCTGAGCAGCACATTTCATTTTAACTCTGCAGTCCCTCTCCTTTCCTCTGTTTAACATCTGATGTATTGTACTGTTATTGGCTGCAAGTTTAAATTGGGTTATAAGTGTGTGTGTGTGTGTGTGTGTGTGTGTGTGTGTGTGTGTGTGTGTGTGTGTGTGTGTGTGTGTGTGTGTGTGTGTGTGTGTGTGTGTGTGTGTGTGTGTGTGTGTTGGGTGGGTGGGGGCGACGCCGGGTTGCCAGATTGTGTAAACTCAGCGGGGACCTCCCACCCTCAGGCTCTCGACTATCGCCTCCCATGACAAGCAAACTGGGCAAGTTTGGTGAGTTTGCGGTGCTTTTCTGGCATGGGGAGGTGTATATGAAGCTTTGAACAATGACACACGGGTGGGCATGCGCTTAAAAGACTCCTGCTGAGCGACTGAGTTGAGCCCCCCCAAGCTTTAATGGAGCGTGTGGGTGAGGGCCCTTATCTGGCAACCCATGAGCTGCAAGCTTCCAAACCAACTTTGGAATCACAAAGACCTGCATTGTCTTGACCGAACCCACCACCATCTGTGTAAAATTGCCGAGAACCCCCCATCTCATCTGATTCTATGGCGTGTCTCTACACGAGATTACAGACAAAACCTTTTTTTTATCTGATCATAGAACAAACAACACTTTGTTCTGCAGCTCAGCTTGTGAAGAAATGAAATAGTGGCGCTAATGTGGGCTCTCACCTTTATTTGTTTTTGCTTTCTTTCTGCTTGTTCGTGACTTCCTGGTTGGGCTTTGGTTGTTGGTCTGATGGGATCCTGCAACGGTCTGGTCCGGTTCAGGCGAGCCAGGGTGTCCTGAGCAAAGATTGCGTGGAGGTCATGCTGAGGATGCACGATGTGGTTCACTCCTCCTGGGCCTCCATCAGACGCTGCTTCCTGACGTGTGACCGCAGCCGCACGGGAAGTGTCTCGGTGCAGGACTTTAGGCAGGTGAGGTCGGTTACCCCCCCCCCCCCCCCACACCGCAGAGCTCCACCTGCTGAATGTCAAAACACTCACAAACTGGTTCTTCATGAATTATTGATGCGATTGGTTCACTGGTGTCTGTTCTATCAAAATGTAGAAGAATGATGGAGGGTGACTGGAAATCCATGATGCTTCAAGATACACACACACACACACACACACACACACACACACACACACACACACACACACACACACACACACACACACACACACACACACACACCACTTGACAGCCAATCAGTAATTTTAATTGTTCAATTAAGCTGAAGGTTGAAACAAGACGGCTCTGACATTTTGGCCCAGGAGAGCAGCAGCTGACACTCCCGTTTTATTGTCCCTGCCGTTTACCTGCTGTCCATCTCACAGACGACGAGGCTCCCTGGGCTAATCGATAGAAACAATTAGCAAACTGTTCAGGGATGACGTCTCCTAAACCCCAACCCCAAACACTAGGACACACACAAATGTTCACACGTAGGCACTCCAACTCTTGCCGCTGTTGCCTTGCAGGTGCTGCGCCGCTTCAGCGTCAGACTGTCGGAGGAGGAGTTCTTCCACCTCAGCTCTTATTTTGATGCCAACACAGCAGGAAGGATCTGCTACAACAACTTCCTGTGGGCCTTTCTTCGCTGACCTCCATTCAGATGCCTAGTGCTACTTCAGCGAGCGTGGCTGAGTTACCAACTGCCCCGAGGGCCCCAGACGCTCAGGGGACCCCAGGTTTAGTGTTTGGCAATTACTTTGTGGTCATTTGGTTATGTGCAATTTGTAATATGGTAATTATGCACTGTAGAAAGCAAAATATAACCTGAAATGGTGAGCAGAGCACTCCACATTTTACCTAATCTTAAAGCTCCATCGTGTAATGTTTTGAGTTGATTCTTAGCAAAAAGCCCTTTGTTATTTCACAAATATGTACTCATTCATGTGTAATTACTTCCACCAACTAATAAAAGTATTCTGGTAAGCGTAGAATCTGACATTCAGAATCATTCCGAATACAAACGAGCAAGTCGCTCGAATGGCGGCAGCCATGTAGCGCCTCCATCTTTAAAATACATTAGCCAAAGAGGGACATACCTCCGCCTTTCGCGTTTTTACACTCAGTGGCACCGTGGCGAATGCCAGGGGGAGATTACTCGCGACTGCCGGCAGATTTGAAAGCCTGCTGAAGATGGAGGATCACGCCTATTCTTGAGGACGGATGTAACGCCAAGGAAGCAAAAAAGAGAATTAAAACAACAACACGACAGGCAAAGCTCCAAGACCAAAGATAATATTGGAGTGGTTAGAACAGCTGCGTGTAAACAATGGAGATACTAAGAGATCATTTCGGGTTCGGCCACCATAGGAGTTAAAATGAGTCGGAATGGGAGGAGCTAGAAAGTAATATTCAGTTGGTTGTCATATACAATTTCACCGCTAGATGGGAGAAATTCTTACACAATGTAGCTTTAAAAAGAAAATGTATTTCTCTATAACATTAAATATTGACACTAAACATTATAGATCGGTGTCCTTGAATTATTTTCATGTTGGAAATTCAGCACCTCAGATTTACATTCTACTCCCAACAATAGCGTTTCACTAGCGAGGTGGAAAGTAAGGGGGTTGGGAATAGCAATAGACAGACCTGCAGTCAACTTAAACCCTAAACCATGCAGTGGTTTCCATGTTCAGATATTGTAGAAGAGCAAGAATTTGAAAAACTTTGGCATTGAATGTATAATTTTTCCCCCAAAATCCCACCCACTTCAAACCAGACACAGAAAACAGAGTGTCCATGCAGGAACAGGATCACTGATACAAGAAGCTGATTGAGAAAGCAGGCTCGTTGGAGATGAACTGCGCCTCGCCTGTAAAGTGGACGAGAGCAGGCAGCAGCAGCCGGGGGGGCGGTGACAAAAATCCGCTCTCAAGTCAGACAGTTTTCCAGCTGATTCCAGCAGCCTTCAGGCTGAACAGGAAGTGACAGAAACACTGTGGTCCGATTCCGATTTAATAAAATGTTATCAGACCCATATAGCAGCTCCTACACAGTCTGCAGTTGTTTTTATTATGACAGAGTAGCTGTCAGAATGCTCTACATGCGATCTGTTGCTGATTTACACTGTAGATGATCTGTAATCTGAACGGACTTCTAAACGTCACTATCAGCCACACAACAGGTGTTCTGTACAGAATAAGCCTTTAAATCAGACAAATAGTGGTTAAAATCCCTCCAACTCCAAATCAATAAAAAGTTTATATAAAACATCATCACGTTGAGTCGATTCTGAACCAATCAGCTGTTAGATCAGCTGAGAGGCCAGCGTTTCCCAGCATGCCCCTGGGTCCACCTGGGTCTTTCAGTCGGTGAAAAGCAACTGCGCTACCTGCGTCTCAGAACTGCGGCCGCCATGATCTCGTGAGATTATCGTTGCCCATGTGTGCATGACGTCAGAGCAAGTCGGGATCAAGTCGGACACAAATCTAACCGCCATGCATTGGGCGCCGATCGCCGGTGATCGATTCTGCGCAGACCGGGCTCAGCTCGAACGGGCCTAGTGACCCCCATTTTCCACTGGACGCGTCTGTTCTGCGTTCCGGTTTTGTTCCGTCCCCCGCCACGCCCCTCATCACACCGGGAGGGTCTCAGAGTCTTGCTGCCCGACTCTCAGGCTATATTGTCTCTACTTTGTACTTTACAGAACAATCAGGTGTTTATTGAGCTAGCATCTACCTTCCACTCCAAGCACTCCTGTAATTAAACTCCATGCCTTCACTTTTCTGACGGCCCCTTGGTGGGTTTATCTGGCCCTGACGGCAAGATCTGCCACTGTCCCGACAAATCAATCCATCAAGGGATCTGATGACTGAAAAACATGAGGAAATATAGATGAACCAAGGAGAGCTTGATAAATGATTTGAGTTGTTCCAAGGGTTGTCCACCTTCTGTGACTATTTGACACTGATTTGTTTTCCAAAGCCAATCAAATAAAGTGCCTTTTCAGCAATGCAGACGACGGGAAGGACTGCATCTTTTGTTCAGACGGGAAGTGTGAAGTGTGATGGATGGCAGAGTAGGTAGAGGGGACGTCTGTCTTAGAGAGCTGGGAGTCATTATCTGAGGAATCTGAGCGAGGGACTAGCAGATGGAAATGGAAAAGGGATGATCAGAAACTGAGGAAAAAAAGTAGGCAGAGTGAGAAAGAGTATATGAAAGCTAGTTGTATTAATGGCAAAGTACAAAGCCATCCGCGAATAAATTACCCGGTCTCCCCTGGGATTACTAATGTAATTATTTGAACGGGGGTTCTCATTAGAATGTGCAGAGGTGTGGAAGACCTGCGGAACAAAATGGGAGACAGAGACGGAGAGGGTTGTTGCTACTGGAAATTAACTCGCTGGCTCGGGGCTCCATAATTGATACGAGACACAGATACCTTTTTGAGTGGAACAAAAGAGAAGAACCAGGACGGGAAAAGTTTCCTCAGCAGCCTTAATTTATCTCTCTCTCTCTCTCTCTCTAGAACAAGAAAATAAAGGAGGGGAGAGACATAAGGAAGGGAAGTAAGGAAGCATGAACCACAGGTCACAGATAAGGTTTTATTCAATCAGTGAATAATCTCTCCGAACCAGCAGAATCCTTCTGGTTTTAAGAAAGAGAGGTACTTTACATTTTTAGAGTTGTCTCCAGGAGCAACCCAGTAACATGTTGCCACTGTTGGGTCTTCATTTACTTGTTTTACAGTTTAAAAATAAAAAAAAATGCCCCCAACAACGACGGCAAAATACAATACCATATGAACACTTTCATTCCAAAATGCTATACATCCATTTCAAAAAAAAAAGAAAAGGAAAAGACCTGAAGTTCATAACCATCTAGTCTTGTTGAAATATAGAGGGTCCAGTCAGTAAAAATGTTACCAAGGACGCACGCTACTAATGATGCTTTTAAAAAAAGTACCACCGCAATCTGCTTTCAAGTCTCAGCTGTCAATCATTCAGCCTGTGTAGGCGTCCCTATATATATTTTTTATTTTTTCCCCAAACAGAAGATATCTCATTTTGGAACAAAACTATTCATATGCAGATTGTCTGAGTAGCAGAAGTCATTAACTCCTTTTAAGCATGCCTCAAGAAAGAAATCAAGAAATAGTACAGCACTTTTTTTTTCTTTCTTTTTTTTTCTTTTTCTTGGAAAAACAGGAAACACATAACACAGCTACTGAAGCAGAAGAGCATCAAAGTGAGACGTCTAAATGAGGACTGGAAGTGGAGAGTCGGACCAAACAGACAGCTTTTTATGAAACTGAGAGATGAAAGATCCTCCCATCTTTTGTTTTTTAATAGTTCCCTTTATTCCTTTCTTGGAACATTTTCCTTCATAGACATTAATTAACTTTGTGTTTTAAATGATGAGGCTGACCACTCCCTCTCCTTTTAAGACCCTGACACACCGAACCGACAGGCGCCCGTCAGGAGGAAAGCCAGTCGGACTGTTTGGTCTCCCCGAGTTGGTCCAAAAAGTGCCTCGGAACACACCGAAGCGACGCTGTAGATTCTGCGCGTGGGACGAGACGTAATACGTCTTCATAACAGCAGGCGGCGCTAATCTGTATTGTAGCCCAAAATGTTTTTAACCGGCAGCTGATTGGACGAACGTGTCACATGGGTGTGGCTGCTCCCGTTTTTTACAACCGGGCATAATGGCGGCTCGTTCAGAATACGATCTCATATTTATGAAGATAGTTCACTGAAACGTGTTTCCGAAAACCTTTAAAGCGATTCGGATTCAGCAGTTGCTGAATTGGTCTTCATTTCAGATCAACAAAGGTCAGTTTGATTTTGAATTTTGAATTTTCGTCAGATTTTAAGAGGCTGTTCGTCACACTAACATAAGTGCACTGATTCGCTTGTCAAGGGCTAGCACTCCACCAGTCAGATTGGTCATTGAGTCCGACTGCCCGCCCTCCGACTCAGCAAGTCAGGTCGGCCAAAATGAAGGCCGACGGCCCCTCCGACTGACGATGGAACGCAACACACCGAACGGACTCCGACCTCGCCAGACTGTCCGACGGCCGATAATCAGGTTGGTGTGTCAGCGCCTTTAAGCTCTCCTACTATTCCTATTAAATACACCCACACAGACACACACGCCCTATGTTGTGCTTGCACACTGTCCTCTGGATACATTCAAACTATCACTGCTAACCCTGAAGTGGTCTGCCCACTTCATGCCTAAAATCCTCGGTTGTAATGATATATTGTGCCAGAGTTCAACAAATAACCATTACAAAACCAATAAGTGAGGTGGGACTTGCTACTGAACTCAACTGCCAAACAAATACAATACAATACCGCATGTGATGCACATTGCCATAGCGACCACTTCTGCTAGTATCGCTGCTGGCCAAAAGAAACATGGCAGAATCAGTGTTAGCTAGGTTGTGGATTAACAAACTGTCGCTACTGCTGTAAAGCCAACCAGTCGGGAGCAGCCATCACAAACAATGGCACACCATTACCAAATACCATTTACACAGCGCACACAGAAAACAGAGAGCTAGGGTGACCGTGAGGAGACGTTCGCAGAATTCGACAAAAGTGTTGAGCAGAGATAGTTCTTACCTGCTTGACAAGAGAAACTCTAAACATACCGTTAAACACCCTCTACATTTACTAGTGGGCTTTTAGGAGGAACAGTAGTTTAGTTTTATAAGACAAACTCAAAGCAGCAAAGCCGAGTATGACATGATAGTTTCTGACTTATATATAGCCTATATTCTTTTTTTGTTTTGTTTACTTTTAATAGCAGCCTTAATAATTTAATAAACAGCCTTTATTTGTTTGTAGGGCTGGGTATAAAAAAAAAACAATTTCCTGATTCAAACCAATATTCGTTTGAATGATTCAATATCGATTTATAAAATCCAGAATCGATCTCTGTCTGTATCCTATCAAACTAGAAGACCTAAGGAACCCAGGTGGTTAAATAAAACTCCAAAGATAGGCTACATTTTGGCGAGGGAAGAACTGGCATGGCCATTTTAAAAGGGGGTCCCTTGGACTCTTAACTCAAGATATCTGAATGAAATGTCACTCAGTGAAGCTGCACTTTATTGTGTTGACTGCTGTAGTGTGTTCGTGGTTAATAAAAAATACATACTGTAATCGTAACTGCATCTGGGTCAATTCTTAATGTAAACATTAATCATTTGAATAAGGCACCAGCTAAGAGGGAGCCTTGTACATTTGTAGAATCTCTTTCATATCCGAGCAAAATTGGTTTTGCAACTGAAATATCCCTAATCAAATTGTTATTAAATCGAATATGTTCAGAAGATTGTGGCGTCCGGTGACTTTCCCGCGCAGAAACTTGAGGGAAGATAATGACCTCTTCTGAAGATGTTTTTTGAATCCTCCGTGTCCTCCTTGGCTACTAGCAACTGCGTGGTCACGGAAGGCTTGTATCATGTGGATGCGGCGACATTTTTGTTGTCCTTACTTAGAATTCATCATGGGGAAACAGAAACTACGCACTATAGCTTTAAGTGTCGTCGCTGCATGATGTTTACTTTTTGTCTTATAAACTGCCACTCCACCTGAAAGGACCGTCACCTCGCGGTGCAAAGTCACTTTTTGTCGGCTAAACTCAACTAGCAACGGCCGCTAAAACAACCGACAGCTCACGGTGCTCTGTAGACGGCTCCCAGTAACCTTTGGTTGGCTAAATTGAACCGTAAAGACCGCTAAACGTAACTGTCATGTGACCGATCGTCACGTGACCAACCGGCTGCCGCCTAATTTGGTAGGATATCGTACGATTTGGTGTGCATTCATTTTCTTTCATGAGAATGCGTTGTCATATTCACCAATTTGACATATGCCAAGGGAGGCAGGCGGGGAAAACGCTACGTTACGCACAGAGACGGGGCTCAAGTAGTATTAGCTGAAAAATAAATAAAAAGATTTGTCCCATAATGTGCAATGTTGTATTTTCTTTAAAAAATAAAAAAAAAAATGAAATTGGTACTGGTATCAAACATTTTTGAGCGATACCCAGCCCTAGTTCTAGGACTTCCAATTTAAGCTCTGGATGTATGTGTTGTCAAATTGATAAATGTGATTTCTCTACTTGCCCTTGTTCTTAAAGCTGCAGTAGCCATACTCGCTTCACCCTGGGCACCGTACCTTAAACCTAATCCTAATTCTGAACCTAAACCTAGCCTCTTGAAGAAGCCACGATCAGCCAGAATGTCTGCAATTTCATTGTCTAAAACTCAAAGTGCTCCACGTAACATTAGCATAACACGTACTGACACTTAGACTGTTGTTCATGCTCTTACCAGTGCACGCACCTCCCACCATTATTCACACACACACACACACACACACACACACACACACACACACACACACACACACACACACCATAGAAACATTAAGACATCAGCTGGCACAATGAATGCTGATGTGCCGAGGAAGCAGGAGTAAACTGCAGCCCCAGGGAACGTTCAAACCTAATGTCGGAGAGCAGGAGGATCAAAGTGTGACGTGGTCTTGTTATGCTAAGCACATTCAGACTCTTACTGAGAACAGAGAAATTCAGAAAATAGAGCAACGGGAGGAAAAAAAATGAAGCTTTTTCTTTTTAAAACACAGACGACCGCTAAGAGACGTGAAAGAGTTAATAATCACCATGATGGGGCCCGAGCAGCTTCACAGAGAGAGAAAATACCATAATAAGCATTTACATTACTAAGAAATAGACCAAAGGTAATGTAATAAGCACAAATATTAACATTTTTTTTTAAAGCATAGCAACAACGTGGAAATCTTCAAGTTCTTATTTTCTTTGACAGAGTACATTTACAAAGACCAGTTACACTACATGTAGTTACAGATTTACTCCTAAAAAAAAAAAAAAAAAAAAAAAGGATAAAAAGTTCCATCTCTCCCAACACGAGGGAGGGTGCTTGAAACAACCACCGCGGCTCGGAAGTTGGGAGGTTAGCGTGACTGTACAGAAGCAGCGTTAGCATGTAGCACCTTTACGTCGTATGTTACCTGCTGTCCAAAAGGCCCGCCTTCTCAGTTAGTACCAGCATGGAGGATAGAGAGGGAGAGAAAAAAAGAGGAGAAAAGGTGATAGGGGAGCTACATGGAAGGAGGAGTGGAGAGGAGAGGGGGAAAAAAAAAGAAGGGAAAGTGCTGCATGTGGTTAAGAGGCTTATGGGGGCTGTAATGGGGCCCAGGGGAGCGGTGTCATGTCTGACACCCTGACTCTCACACAGCCCCTGGCAGAGACCTCTTGCTGCTCTCACACACTCAATTTGATCACATATACACACACACACACACTGGCAAAAACACAGACCACAACCGTGCTCCGGGCCAGAGGAGGGGAAAGAAACAGGAGGAAGATAAGGGTGGCAGGAAGAGGCGGGACGAAATGAGGAAAAGTGATGTTTAAAAAGTGGGGGAACCATTCCGTTCCAATCCCCCTGGGCAAACGTTGAGCTGCTGTCGAGGTCGAGGCTTATCCCCAACCGTCCCGGAGACGAGGCCTTGGCTCGTTTCACTATGCGATTTACAGTTCATATAAATGAAGTGGAGAAAAAGGGCCAACAGGGACGTGTGGGGGCCTCCTGTCTCTCTGAGAGTCCCATCAGATTGTCAGTGCAGTAAAAGAAGACAGAGAAATGTCCGTTTGTCCGCATGTAAAAGCGTCTCTCCGCTTCGTCTCAGCGTTGAGATGAAGAAATGGTGACGGATAAAAAATAACATTAATATAGCATGAGGGAGCGTTCCTGGCTTAGTCCGCTCTATCTCCAGGCATGTGCCATACTGTGTGTGTGTGTGGCGTTGAACACACACGACTGCCTCGTATTTACAGAAAACCTGCTCCGCTCTCACCCACCGACCTCACCTAGCTCTCCTGATCGCCGGCCGGTGTTTTTGGGCGACCTGGCTTTAGTCATGTGGCCCGGGGGTTTGGAAGGTCGAAGACGATGGGCGCGTTCATGGGCAGGAAGTTGACCGTGCAGGCCGAAGCGTTGACGAACGTCGTGGTGCCGTCGGTCATCATGCCGTAACCTGGGGAGCAGTGGAAAAGGTGAGCTCCTGCACGCCATCAGCACAAACGTTTTTCACAGACAGTCACGTTTCCGAACCTTAAAACGAGAGCATCTATGTTTCTGTCTTACAGGTGTGCCCAGGTTACATACATTTAAGAGTTGGTTTTTCATTTTGGCTCAAACAGGAACGCACATGAATCCACTTTTGCTAGTTTAACGGAAGAAAAAAGGGTCTGTGCGTCAGGCGTATGGTTCTAAAGGGTTGTACTTATTGTCTTCATTAATTCTAGGTGTGTTTTGGGCGTAACATGCAATCAACCAATCAGAGATCATCTCCCATTAATTCTAGGTGTGTTTTGGGCGTAACATGCAATCAACCAATCAGAGATCATCTCCCATTAATTCTAGGTGTGTTTTGGGCGTAACATGCAATCAACCAATCAGAGATCATCTCCCATTCCCTTTAAAAGCCAGGCGTGTTTGGACCTTGGAGCATTGCTGTTATGATGGAGGATTTGCTGAGCAGGAATGAGAGAAGAAACCGATCTGCTCGTGCGTGAAGTGAACGCGCGTGAGCAGATCATATCATAATACTATTTCACGTTGTAATATTTTTATTTGGAATCTTTTGTTTGCTATTTGCTATTTAAACGACGCGGGCACTGGACGGGAAATTGCCAACTGCGTGGGTCTTAAACTAGCTCCTGTGGGTCATACTAGAGGGTGGTAGTCATGTATTAGTCCCTCGACTAATGTGTGTATTAGACCAGTGGCTCTCAACTGGTAGGACCCGTTCTGGGTGGCTCGCAGACAGCTGGTCAAAATTAAATAAATAATATTTAATGCACATCTGATTTTGGACACGCGTCAGAGCCGTGCAGCAGTCTAGCGCCGTAGCCATCATTTGATTAACGTTTTCAACTTTAAGTTTGTTGTTGATGTTCGGGCTTATTTGTTTGTTTTTTTGCAGTTTTGATATATCATTTATTTTCATAGTCACTTTTGTCCAATGCAGTTGGCATGCTCCTTCTCAGTTTCTTATTAATGTGTTCTGAAATACACTTTGTTAATATGTGTATTTATGTTTAAAAAAAAATGACATACGTGTGTTTTCAAAGCCTATTTCTGAAAAAATAAATATGCTTGTTTTGAATTCTACAAAAGTGGGCAAAAACCTATGTTGGCATATTGGTTGGAGGACTTATTGTAATACACGCATGTTTTTAATTTACTGCTAAATGTTTTCATTTTCTCAACTATTAATGAAAATAGACCAAAGTTGACTTATCAGTCATTGTATTTCTCTCTCTCTCTCTCTCTCTCTCTCTCTCTCTCTCTCTCTCTCTCTCTCTCTCTCTCTCTCTCTCTCTCTCTCACTGTTTTGACCATAGTCTCTCGTCCTCAGTGTTTGACACCATGCAGATGTTACATGTCTGAGCTGCAGTAGTCAGTCATAAAGCAGCTATTTGTATACATTTACATTCTCTCCTCCCATCCAGTACATTATGCTTGTTAATAGGAATGCCTTAATATACAATTTAAACACACACATTTTTCAGCATGTGCAGTTTTTCTTTTATCATAATAGTGCAAAACTTCACTGCGGCCCATTAACCGCATACTACTAAAATGTTGCCTCCCCAAAAGGCACACAAATATGCAGTAAAAATCCACTAATATATGGTTAAATAATACAAACTAATCAGAGGGAGTACTGTCAATCACAGTGGAGCCCAGGATGAATAGCAACTGAGATGCATCTGATGGGGATCACAGTACATACCCAAACACAGAGGTTATCTGTTGGACGTGTTAAGCGCCAGGTATCGCAGCGCGTTCTAAAATGCCGAGAATTCACTTTGAGAAAATGTATGCGTGAGTGTGACACTAACACCCCTACAGTTAAAAAAAATAACCCGCTGCTTCAAAGGCACTTTGGATCAACGTTCCTTCCAAATGGCGGATGTAAAAGTGTTACCATTTTGTCAAGCACAAATTAAATACCATCTCTCCGAAAGTACTACAATTTAGCTTTGCACTATCGGTGATTTTTTTTAAGTGTAGGTGTCACTTTCACCATCTCTTGGATACGAACAGATGTCTGTGTTGGGCCTTTCAGATTTAGAAGGCATGAATACAAAACACACTGAGGATGTCTGTCATTCTGAATTTCTCTCAGAGTCCTCACATTTATAAAGAGAGCTGTTCTCAGCCTTTTTCTCCTGTTATAAAATCTGAGTTTCTAATGTGGTTCTCTCTGGTGTGTGTGTGTGTGTGTGTGTGGGGGGCGCTGCTCCAGGGGCTCAGCGCTGACCTGAAGCCCTGACCAAGGAAGCAATCCTCAGTCCAGGGAGACGGCCTCTCTGCCCCTGGCCGGCCTGGGATGAAATGCGACTCGGCTATTCTCGAATGTACCCTTTAATCTTTTTCATCATTCATCATTGCTCTTCGAGAAAACTATTGTAGCTTACATTACATCCATATTTTCTAAGCTTATGTGGCTGGAACTGAATTTTCAGTCAATTTAATGAACTTACAAATATTGGGCCTCATTCACCAATATCTTCCTAAGTTTTCTCTTAAATATGTTCTTAAGAAGGTTCCTAAGAAAAGTCGGATTCATGACGTGTTCTAAAACAGCAGATTTGTTCGCACCTGTGTTCGTAGGATTGATGAATCCCACGTCTTCGTAACTGAAAGCGCGTGCCAGATGTTCCTAATTAGCATAAAAAAACGCCCCGCAAATTCCCATATAAGGACATGACACTTCCTGTACACCTCCTGGGAGACAGGTTGTCGGAGATTGTCGGAGCCGCGGTGGAGGAAGTACTGAATCTCAGTACTTAAATAAAAGTACAAATAACAAGAGACATATTTACTTTAGTAAAAGTAGAAGGTGTCCACTACCACAAACAAGGCCTGGCTTTTTTTTAAAAGTTCCTATCCTAACCAGCATAAAACGGAAATGTGTTGTTAGAATCGGAATGCGGTTGGTTTTATTCATGGATGTATTTTAAGACGGTTTTATTTTCTTTAACCATGCAAGTAAGCAAATAAAGTGTGTGAAGCAGCGCAAATGGGGAGATGTGAAGAGGTCCAGCCAAATAAATAAGATATGAACACGTCTTACGCAGCCTGGCGGAGGAGTAAACAACGCTGTGGAGAGAAATAGGTATAGCAACTATGATTTAAAAACGGGAATAATAAAAACAAACGTTTTCATTTTCACTTTTACCGTAGGCTGTATTACCGAGGGTCACCGGCGCTGCGCCCGGGTTCTGGAGCACCGGAGCCCGCTTGGATCAGTGGTGCCCCATATATACAGTATCTACGGCAACCCATATATACAGTATCTACGGCAACCAAACTTTACTGGTGAGACAAACGTGTGACGGTCAGGAAGACGTTTTGGCAGAGGGGACACTGATCAGAAAATGTAACGGAACATTGTAGAAATGTAGTGGAGTAGAAAGTATAGATAATTGCTGCAAAATGTAACAAAGTAAAAGTCAAAAGTAGGCTATGCACTATTGAGTCTACTTAAGTAAAGTACAGATACGTGAAAAATGTACTTAAGTACAGTTAGGACGAATTTGTACTTTGTTACATTCTACCACTGCATTTTGGCCCTATAAATAGCGATCAATCACCAAATAACGCAGGATTTAATCAGTTTAATTGCTGATGTAAATTGCAGTGTTAGTGTCTTTTTTGCATAATATGATTTATTTTTCAACAAATGATCAGAAATACATTACAGTACAATACTATTATTGTAAACGACTGTAGAATTAAATTAAATGCAGTAAGCAATCATTTGGAGCAAATTGTCATCACTCAAATGTGCGTAAGAGTGCTTTTCAGTGTTCGTAGATTTTGTTCTTAGCTAAGAACAAATCCAAGTTAAGAAAACATTAGTGAATGCCAGAATCTTCGTAAAAAGTTCGTAAGAAGGGTTTAAGAACACATTTCTTTGTAAGAACGGTTGGTGAATGAGGCCCATTGACCTTAAAGGGATACGCCACTGTTTGTTGAAATAGGGCTTATCATGGTCTCCCCTAGCTGCATTTTTTGTGCATGCATTGTTTTAGTCCGGTGCAACACCGGAAGCGCCGCCGCTAGTTAGCTTAGCGTAGTGAATGGAATCCTATGTTGCCGGTTAGCATGTTGTGAGTAAAAGTGAGCCAACAAAAGACAAAAAAACATTGGCCCACCTATCTACAGCCAGGGTAGGACGTGATAAGCCCTATTTCAACCCTTTCGTATCCCTTTAAGGCATAGATAATACTATGATCTACATCAGAGATCTTCAACAGGGGGTCTTCAGAGTTACTGCAGGAGGGGTGGGGGGGGGGGCACCAAATTATACATTTTATGTTTTTTTTTTCTAAATTTCGAATGTCTTAACATGAATCCAACACATTATTAGCAAATATAAATTGAATTCAATAGCAGGAGTTATCTCAAGACACTTTACAGATAGAGTAGGTCTAGACCACAATTCCCCCACGAGAAAGCATTTAGTGCGACAGTGGTGAGGGGAAAAACTCCCATTTAGGGAGAAACCTGGGACAGACCCAGGCTCTTGGTGGGCGGTTGTCTGATGGTGTCCTTCGCGTTCCACTTCAGGGATTGCTCCGGTGCTGAAAAGGTTTTAGGCCGCCCTTCTCTGTATTGTAGGCCCAGTTTAATATGCAACTCAATATATATAGTAGGGGGTCCCTGCTCCGTCTCTCTTTAAAGCTATAATGAGTAGTTTCTGTGTGCCTCCTCCTCACAGTTGCTAGTGGGATTAGTTTATATTTAGAGCACATCCCTGACCAAAAAAACATCACATTGCAAATATGTGTGTAAGTATGTGGGGATGTAACTGAATACACACACATGAGTCAAGGGTGTGATTTCTACTGGGATTCTTTCTCCCACTCCCGTTTGATTTATGCACTAAAAGAAACACTAAAGACTCTTCAGTGTCTTCTTATTGTCCAACTGACAAAATCCAGGGAGATCAAAATGTTAAAATGCTCTCCTGAGTCAACCCTCCGTTATTACCGTGCGCTCACAGCATTTAAGCTTCACAAGCAGCAGTGGGGGCTTCACAGGACAGGCTTGTTTTCAGCTAACATACAAGCTGTTCCGCCTTCTCGGTGGAGGTTGTCGTAGATTGGGAGGTTGACTGCAGACACCACTCAGGGCTGAAAAACTCGTCGGCATTTTCAGGAGGAAAAAAAAATCATTTAGCTGTTCTCTAAATTACACTATGAAATAGCAGGTTTCTATTATGGGCCGTTGTTGTTGACTTCACTGTGTAAATCCACATACAGTACAGATATGTATGAAGATATTTTTACTCCAATGAACGGATACAGATACTGACTTTGTGTCATAACTCGTGTGTGTGTGTGTGTGTGTGTGTGTGTGTGTGTGTGTGTGTGTGTGTGTGTGTGTGTGTGTGTGTGTGTGTGTGTGTGTGCGCATATTGTTTTTCAAAAGCTTGAGATAAAATCATGAACATATGTGAATTTAAAACACAAATATCTTGCATGTCAATTTTTTTCCCCCTTTTTCCATTAAACATGGTCAGACTTTTTGTGGGTGAAGTTTCCATAATTGTAAAATTTATTATTATATGTAACAACAGGAGAAAATATATATTTTTAAAGTCAACGTGAGTATACTACTCACTCTGTAGTAACCGCAGTAGTGTGTGTGTGTGTGTGTGTGTGTGTGTGCGTGCGTGTGTGTGTTTTACAAGCGCGTGCACGTACCTTCATGAATGTGTCCGAACACATGTAATTTGGGCTGGACTCTTCTCTGGACTGTGTTGAGCAGCTCCATGCACCCCACGCGCTGCATCTTTTTCGGGACCCAGTCCAGGAAACCTGCACACAGCGACATGCGAATCAAACACACCTCACTCTAAACCCGCTGCTTCTCCGCGGGTCCTGCGCACGTCACCAGGCCACAAACGAAGAGCTGTGGCCCAGAATGAGGTGACTTAGGTAGGCTAAAGGAAAATGATCATCTTAAAATAGAAGATACACATAGTGGTCTTGAAGAGGAATCTTTTTTTTTTTTTTTTTTTTTTCTGTCTCAGTATACGTTTTTTTGGACTGGGTCTCGACTAGTCCTGGTCTTGGACTTGACAAAGCTGGAATTGACTACAGCCCTGACAGCAGGTGTGGTAAAAGTACTACCACCTTTGGGGTGGCCTCTAGCTCACCCAGTAAGAGTGTTCGCCCCATAGTGGCTGAGTCCTGTTGCTTGTCGTCCCCCATCTCTCTCCCCCTTTCATATCCATCCACTGTCTAATAAAGGGAAAAGCCCCCCAAAAATAATCTTTAATCTTTGTCTAAAAGCGGCCGTTAGAATCAACACAAACTGAAAGTCACACACAGCCACTTTAATCCTGTTGGTTTTCTACACAAACTGGCGCTTGTGCAGTAATGATCCTCTCTGGATCATTTCACTAATGCGTTCAACGGGCAACAGTGTGATGTGATTTTCGGTGATTTCCGCCCCTGAATGTGTCTCCGCGAGGGTCATAAATTTCGTCTCCCTTCAAAAAGCGATACATCACGTTTTTAGAACCAAGCTCGCCATTTCGGGTCCTTGTCTAATGGCAAACTGCAGATCGCACCAAAACACACACACACACACACACACACACAAAAAAAAAGACTCTTAGAAAGCAGCCATAAAAAAATAAAGATCAATCACAGCCACACACAGATGCAGACTTCACAGTGTGTGTGACAAGGATGAAGCGCGGAGGGTATATGATTTAGTGGCTGCTCTGCGAGGAGGGATGCTGCTCATGCTGAGTCAATAAAAGCATCAAGTCGGAGAAATAAAATGACTGAGGAGCTCGTGCCTCCATCTTCCCCTGCCTTCTGTCGCTCTGGCCAGACAAGGAAAAAGAAAACTAGAGTGAAGTGAACAAAAGAACAAATTATCAAATGAGAAAAAGAAACCGAAAGACTTAAAAGTCCCGCTAGGATTGTTTTGATCAATCGGAATGTTTGCCTGTGAAATGCCAGAAATTTGTAAAAACAAAAAATACCTCATCAAATTCTCAAAGCTTGATATGACGTCTTTTAAACTGCATATTTTTTTTTTCCAACCAGTGTCCAAAGTCAGGTTCATCCTCTTCAGGCAGACAGCTTCTCGAGAAAAGAGAGGCAAATTTAAAGATCTGTAATCCACTGATGGCACAATTTGCCTGGAAGCTGCCAGAAAACTGGGGGTCCAGAAAGTTCTGTCTTTAGCACGTGTGGATAAATGTCTATGGAGGAAAGAAGTCATTACTGTCGTCTCTGGGATTGCACTTTTGTATGAACATTGTTTCTAAGATTACAGATAAAAAAAATTATGAATTAAGTAATAATAAATCGTCATATTGAAACAGGAAAAAGGGCCTTCAACAAACTGTTAAGGGCAATTTAAAGTCAAGTCTCAAGTCATTAAAGGGTAACTACCATTTTTTTCAACCTGGACCCTATTTCACCATGTTTTTGTGTGTAAGTGACTGATAGGAACAACAATCTTTGATATTGATCCAGTATTAAGCGTGAACGCTGTTACCGGCAGCAACAGACCAGGCTGCAGTGTAACCCTATTGGGCAAATGTTCACCATCAATTTGCATCCACTAAAAGTGCTATTTTTGCCTACAGGCTCAGATTATTGAGTTTTATTATTAAGTGTCTGACAACATTATGGAGAGGATCCCTACAGAGATAGACCTTTAAAACCTTTCTGTGTCTCTAGCTCTAAACCCACCAGACTCCATTTAAAAAAACAATACTTTTAGCGTGTATAGAGCCAGCATATTTTCACATGTAGATCGGTAAACTATGTGCTTATTTCAACCAAAACTAGATTTGTGATGGTTGGAAAAGTGGAAAGACGACTCAAAATGTCTTTTCATAGTTTTATTTTGTAAAACTTGTTGCTTGTTTGCAAGCCGTGATGTCTCTCTCTCTCTCTCATGGGCGGCCAAAGCAGAGAAAGGGGAGGTAACCTTTCCCCTTATGACCTCATAAGGAGAAGATTCCAGATCGGTCCATCTGAGCTTTCATTTTCTCAAAGACAGAGCAGGATACCCAGGGCTCGGTTTACACCTATCACCATTTCTAGCCACTGGGGGACCATAGGCAGGCTGGGGGAACGCATATTAATGTTAAAAAAACTCATAAAGTGACATTTTCATGCCATGGGACCTTTAAGTCTCAAGTCAAGTTTTCAGGCAGTCGATTTTCAAGTCAGCCAGGTCTCAAATCAGTCCAAGTAAAGTCGGGAGTCCTTATTTTTGCGACTCGACTCCAAGCCGCAAAATCTCATTTCAGTTCTCATGTCAAACCGTCGTTTGAATTAGCCCCTTGCTTGGACTTAGACCAAAACTAGACTGTGGCCATATAATAGTAAGCTTATGTGCCGTGACAAGTGAAGTAGCAAGTTTCATGATACGGTAGCTTCAGTAAGTCTTCACCAAGGCAAAAGAAGAGAAAGAAAAAGACTCTCTTAGGGGACGACTTTAAGATTCTTTATGCATTTCTTATTTTTTGACTACCAAACAAAGTGCTAAAAATCCCACTCAAGTCAAAGTTAATGGACCCTCTCAGATTCAGCACAGACATAAAAACTTCCATGCTCTCAGCTGGCAGTGAATCACTCATGCAGGTAAAGTAATGCAGTCGGACTTCTTTGTCCTCTAAATGTATCTACCTGTAAAAAAACAACAACCATACTTTCAGTGTCATTTTAAGTATGAAATGCCTTAAAACTGTAAATGTGTTCTTTACAGGCCTTGTGAGACTGTGGAAGTGAAGTGAGAAGTTACGAGGGCTTTTTGTGTCTCGGGGTATTTTGCTCTAATGTGCCGCTTGTTTCAAAGCAGCTGCTGCTACGGGCACTGCGCCTGTTTTCCTCTTTTTTTCGTCTCGCTTTCTCTCTTTGTCTCTCTGCTGTTAACTTCTTCCTCACAGCCAGATAAAGAGGCCATATTTTTCCTCCCTTGCTGCTGATCTGCTGTTTTTGACCGTGCCTCATAAAAGACAGGAGCTTTTCGGTGCAGTGCAAAACGACATCTTGCTCACACTCACTTTTTTTTCCCGTCACCTTCTGGGCCATCATTCGTTTCGCACTCTTTTTTTTAATTTTTTTTTTAAGATTTCTAAGAAAGATTTCTTTTCTTGACCTCTAGTGCTTAAAAGAATTCACTTCTTTAATTGTCCACGCTTTTCTTCTCCATCCCCTTTTTCCTTTATCCTTCTTTCTTTCTTATGCCATTCCCTCTGTTGCTCAGAGTGTGTGTTTGTGTGTTCTCGTTTAACTACATTCGTGGGGTCCAAAAACCGGGAATACACTATACTTGAGGGGTACGGACAGCTTCATGGGGCCAAAATGTTGGACCCCACAAGTTTAAAAGGCTGTTTGAGGGTTAAGACTTGGTTTTAGGATTAGGGATAGAATTAGGTTATGGTTAGGGTGAGGGTTAAGGTTAGGCATTTAGTTGTGATGGTTAAGGTTAGGGTAAGGGGATAGGGAATGCATTATGTCAATGATGGGTCCCCACAAAGATAGTGAAATGCACTGTGTGTGTGTGTGATGCATTAGTAGCCTGCTGTAGCTGCTCCATATGCCGGTGGCTCATACGAGCAGATAGCTGGAGACACTTCGCTAAGCTGAATGGAAAAATAAACGGGCGCCGGTGTTCGCAGCCGCGACGCAAGACACAGAAATCAATCACACACACTCGTCTGAGCACCACAGCTGCAGCGGGAGATGAGGTGTGAAAGTGTGTGTGAGAGAGTGAGAGTGAGAGTCAGAGAGAGAGAGAGAGAGAGAGACAGAGAGAAGATTGTGTGCACAAGTGTCTGTGTGTGTGTGTGTGTGTGTGTGTGTGTTGATGACGTGCCTACAGGATGTCAGTTTGCTTGTGAGCCAGCATCTGTGTTTGTTCCGACTCTTGAATGATTCCTTCTCCTCCGATTCCTCCTCTCGTAGTGTAAACATTATTTCAGTAGCAGGTGACAAAAACAGTGGTTTCACACGGGACACAAACCACCGGTTCCCTGGGGGAGTCAAGTCCTCTGGGGGGGGTCCACCACCACTCACATGATGGTGGACTAGCATTTTAATTGCAATGTCCCCAGTTCAGGCCCGGCTGGCAACCTTTGTTGTATGTCATACTCTCACTGTCATCACTTTCCTGTATGATGATCAAATATAAAACATGATGCATATTTTATAGGCTGATGCTAGTATTTCTACACCCCAATATATTTAAATGTGACTACTTTTCGGTCAATAAATGAAAACATAAATAAATAAACGACAGAGGGGGCCAGATTTACTGCAGTTTTTGGGCCTGTTTTTCAGGCCCAGATGTGATCTCTACGATTTTTTTTCTTTTCATAGTCATAGTTAATATTTAATAATAAGCTAATGCACTGTTCACTCCCTGCACTGTTCACTTTTGCACTAACACCATTGCACCCACTCTATGGTCAGTCCATACCAGACCTTTGTTATCACTTCACAGATTGTCAACTCTTTACATTTCTGTGAGTGATTTTTATGTATGTGTGATATATATGTGTGTTTGTTGTGGAGCATGCGTGTGTGTGTATGAACAAAATAAACAAATGGCCACAAGTACATGTATGTGTTGGTGATGCCCGTGCCCAGTGTGTGTGTGTGTGTGTGTGTGTGTGTGTGTGTGTGTGTGTGTGTGTGTGTGTGTGTGTGTGTGTGTGTGTGTGTGTATGTGCTGTAATGTGTGTCTCACCCAGTGGGGGGCAGTGTGTGACCAGGATGTCTGTGTTGTCGGGGATCTGGTTCCACTTGTCCAGGAGAGCCTGACCCCGCGGCAGGTTGAAGCCCCAGCCGTAGTACCAGGGCTGCCTGCAGACCCACACACAACACACACACACACACACACACACACACACACACACACACACACACAGAGACAGAAAGAAAGAAAAACAGAGTGTTGGTTAGTACACTCACTGTGAGAAGTACAAACATCATGTGGGATGTTTTGAATCATATGTCACACACCTCACTCTCACATCAAGTAACCTTTACATTAATAACGCTGCTCATTAAAAAGGGATCGGAGTTGAGGGGAACACTGGACCTAACAACTTGTTCACATTCCACTCACACGTGTGTGTGTGTGTGTGTGTGTGTGTGTGTGTGTGTGTGTGTGTGAACACAGTGGCCACAAAACCAAACAGCAGGAACATGTATACGTACAGCACAACTAACTGAACTATTTCTAATTTGCGCTGTGGACAAAATACCACACTACACTGTGATGACGTTTTTATTTAATTTTTTTTTATTTTGCTGACACTGTTGATCCGTGAATGGTCGTGACGAGTCTGTGTTGTTAGTCCTTGTCATGATGACAAGGCTCTAATTAATATAATCACTTTGTGAATGCAGTTCTCCTTTTTAGCATATATGCATAACGTTTTGGCACCGACAGCAAATATGTGGCCTCTCGGTGTGGTAAGCTCTTCTGATGAATTTAAACTCATTGTCAAATCAGACCCTTTATGCCCCTTCCATTATAACTGACTAACCTAACTAACTAACTGTAACATAAGAAATGGTGGCTGTGTGTGTGTGTGTGTGTGTGTGTGTGTGTGTGTGTGTGTGTGAGGGGGTCCTTACTAGAGGCTCTTTAAGAGGCTGTAGCGGGCTCCGTTATTAACGTTTTCATTCATTTTCATAGCCAATACAATTTTCAGAACCCGTCCCCCGTCCCAACCGACAATACAATTTCTCTCTCAACCTCTGCCGTACTACAACAATCAAAAAAAGAAAATTAAAATGATATGACAGTACCACAGAAGCAGCTCCCCTATGTCTTCTTCTTTAACAAACTGGTCAAACGGCCTCCAGATTTTCTCATACCCCCCCCACCTCAATATATATATATATATATATTCTTGAGCCAAGCACCAATTTTCGGTGCCTCCATTTTCTTTCAAATGAGTGCTTTAGTCCTTTTTAGCGGGCTCCGTTATAAAGCTAGTGCATATATTGCACATAATCACATGTAAGAACATAATCACGTTTTTCTGGAGGGACTGTAATGCAATGTTATGGAACTTTTTGCTGCAGCTGTAGTTCCAGTGAGACAACCTGTAGGGGGGCCGAAGAGGGAAAAGTTACATAGTGTTGCTTTAAGGCACGTGTCAAACTCAAGGCCCGTGGGCCAAATCCGGCCCCTCGCAGATTATGATCCGGCCCGCATATCAATTTAGGTTCACAATACATTTTGGCCCACCTAGTTTTTGACAACTTTTTCCGATGTTTTTGTCACTTTTGCTGAAATTTTTGTCACTTTTTCACTTTTGGGTGCTTTTTTTTCTATGATGACTGAGGAACTTTTTCCTGACTTCTTTAGGACTTTATGTTGACCAAACTGTAAGTGAGAAGGCAATATGACACATGCAATAATACAATCAAAGATATTTGACTTTTTTGATTTAATAAAAGCATATCATTAAAGTAAGCATGTCTGGCCCTTGATGTGATTCTTATTTTCCAGTGTGGCCCTCAGTGGCCAAATTTTGCCATAGGAAAAACTGGCAAGGGCATTTTTCAAAGGGGTTCCTTGACCTCTCCCCTCCAGATGTCTGAATGAATGCCCACCTTATGCTAACCCCATGCAGTTAGAGCCACCCTCCCCAAGCACCCCCTTGCAAAATGAAAAACACAAGGAAGAAACACAGTGTCAGTCTCCTTCCTTTTAGTGTCTAAACATGAGGGTTGACCATCAAGGTGACAAGCTGGCTTATAAAGAGCAGTCATCTAGCAGAGGATGAGGGGAGGAATCAAGCAGATCCCTGGGGGGAAAAAGCTACATTAAACATCTCCTTGATCACAGTCAGCCCTGGGACGCTCCACGACAGGAAGACGAGGGAAGAAAAGGGGGGAGAAATGAGAAAAGAAGAGAAGAAGAACAGAGCCTTAATGGCTGGGGCTCGTGTCCCTTTACTTTGATAACGGACGCCTCGGTCGTGAGTGACGGAGAAGAAATTAACATGTCACTTACAATCTGTACCCCGATCCATCTTCCTCTCCAACACCCGCACAAGTGTGTGTATGTGTGTGTGTGTGTGTGTGTGTGTGTGTGTGTGTGCAACCGCAGGCGACGACGTCCGCCGCCGCGCAACCAGCCATTTTTCTTTTTTTAAATTGCCGTGTGCAGTCACTCGAAACGCCAACTTTATCGCTGTGGTCGCTGCCCGACACGTCTGTGCTCAGTGAAACATCAGATGAGGATTTTTTAGAATAATATCCGGAGTGTGTTTGTGTGTGTGCGTGTGTGTGTGTGTGTGTGTGTGTGTGTGTGTGTGTGTGTGTGTCTGACATGCTTGGTGACTTCAAAGACAGATGGGGAGACAGAAAGACAGTCCTGCACACACACACACAAACACACACAGACACACACATACAGACACACACACACACACACACACACTCATACAAACACACACACACACACTCATACAAACACACACACACACACACACACACAATCCTCTCTAATTAAGAAAGCTAAAAATGGGGACTCCAGGTCACGTGCGCAGGGAGGGGTGGTCAAGCATATGTGGGGAGTGCATCATGGGAAATCACGTCCTATTTCAGCCGGAGTGCACGCGATTAAAGTCCCCTCGCTTCCTGAACACCAGATACAAAACTTTTCTGACGAATGATCTGATGCTGCCCATGAACACAATTTCAATAATTCACACTGCGAATATTAAAACATTTAGACTGGCCTTAGCATATTAATAGGCCGCGTGGAATGTAATATTCATGTCCATCTTCACACGGACGTCTCAATTAAAATGGAACGAGCTTTGCGGTGCAGTTGATGCTCCCGATTCTCTCAGTGTGAATGGAGGGATGAAGAGAGAGCAAAGGAGTAGAGGAGATATGGTAAACTGCTATCGGATGTTGATTTATTTTCATATATATATATATATATATATACTGTATAACACGCATAACAGAGTCCTAGATAAGCAAAGAGAAAGATTCATGAGGATGGAGAGAACCAGCGAGATGCTTGGATCGATGGATAGAGGAGTTCGAGTCAAATTAAAGGACCATATTGTACTTTTGCATGTTTAACTACCCATCGTATACTCTTTACCAAGGTGCAATTTTATTTTGGGGGGGGGGATGCATGGGATACATATCCCTGCCTCTGCTGAATTACAAACAAAATGTATACTTCACCAAGAGACCATTATATACCTAAAATAGAGGTATTTTCTAGAATCAGTCCTTCAATCAGCTTTCCTTAGGATGTGCCATTTCTGTGTCTGTAGCTTTAAATGCTTTAAATTAAGGAGGAGGGGGGGGGGGGGCAAGGTGGAGGGTGGGGGTGTGGCCTTGACCAACTGCCACTTTGATACTGCGAATATTAAAACATTTAGACTGGCCTTAGCATGAAAGCCATGATGTCTCTCTCTCTCTCTCATGGGTGGGCCAAATTCTCTGGGCGGGCAAAGCAGAGAAAGGGGAGGTAACCTTTCCCCTTATGACGTCATAAAGGGAAGATTCCAGATTGGCCCATCTGAGCTTTCATTTTCTTTTTTGACACCATTTCTAGCCACTGGGAGACCATAGGCAGGCTGGGGGAACTTATATGAATGTTAAAAAACCTCATAAAGTGACATTTTCATGCCATGGGACCTTTAAACTAAAGCGCTGTAACGTGAACAGTTTATAGTGCGATGGACGATATAATCCGAGCAGCAGTAGCTGCTCGTATTTAGCCGCTGCAGAGCTCCAGGACTCCGGCTACCAACGGCAGTTGTTAAGCTGCCAACAGGTGACTGTGAGCCGGCTACAGGCACCACCAGATGCAGATAAAACAGCCATAGTCCTTTAATGGACACCCACACAATCTGTGATTGATCAATGTTGCTTTTGAGTTCCTGTCAAAACTCGTGAAAACATACCTTGGAATTAAAAACTTTATTTGAATCTTTTTAGAGGCTGTGTATCCAATTCTGGATAGAAAAAGAACTCAAGTTTGCCATTCAGTATACCTAAAAGAGTGACGATGCAGTCTATCATTTTGTCAGCCGAGGATTACGGGCTCCTTTATAAAGTACCGCTGCTTGGATCATTTTGGGACATCCATCATTCTATAGGAGAAGGCGACTCTCTTTGTCAAATGGTTTATATCTCATTTTGCAGCAAACCTCTTCACGGTGTCCACCGTGCCAGGAAAACGCCTCCATGCCGACGGTACATGGTAAACACAGATTTTGTTGAAATAAAAAAATGGTCACTACTTATTCTTTCATGTTTTGTTAAAAACCATATTCATTTCTAAATCACATTAGTTGTTTGTAATAATCAGCTTAAGTATGCAGTGCACATATTCATATTTAGCAGAGATAACTAAGGAAGGTAAGTTTCTGTATGGGAGGGGCGGGGTCATTGGAACTGTTCTTGGCTGAAGTGGTGCAAAGGCTAATGGGAAAAAACATGTTCTACATGGTTTCTGTCCTAGTTAAAGTGTGTTTTAATAATGTTCTGTTAATTTGTTAGGTGTGCATTTATGTTATCTGGGTTTTAGTTTTGTATGGTTGATTCAGTCTTCATGTTTGTCTCCATTTATTGTTGCACCATGACCGAGACCCGGGGGAGGACTGATGTGGTCTGGGCAGGGAGGCAGACCAACACCAAACATATCTGCAGACAACAATGGAAAATACAATCTGAGAATTCTTATCCTTACTGTTTTACTGGAACTAATGTATTGACTACATAGCTCTTAAAATCAGGCTGTCATAAGGAAAAAAACATATTTATAAGAATGTGTTCTTTCTGCAGTTTAGATAAGTAGAACTTAATGTTTAATATTTATTATATTTAAACAAAAGTAACTTATGTTGACTGATTGTATCAGTAATGTCTACTATAGTAAACTTGATTTGTCTTGACTTGACCTTGACCTGTTAAAAACTTAAACCGTTTAAGGTAGCAGGTTTCCACGCTGGTTTCTAGTAAAGTCAACTCATTTGTGTAGAAATCTAGCAGCAGCAAATGTAATTTGCAGCCAGGGCCAGTCTAGCAACTCTCCATTGGCTTGCGAGCTGGAAAAGCCAAACTCTGGTCAGGCCAATCACACTGTGTATAGAGTCGGTGGGCGGGGCTTAACGTAATGACGGTTCGGCCTGAATTCCCTGCTACTTGAAAAC
Source organism: Perca flavescens (assembly GCF_004354835.1). Classification (NCBI taxonomy): domain Eukaryota; kingdom Metazoa; phylum Chordata; class Actinopteri; order Perciformes; family Percidae; genus Perca; species Perca flavescens. Next base: position 24,066,825 of record NC_041353.1, on the reverse strand, counting down.
AAAGAAGATGGATGCTGCTGCTGCTGGGAACAGAGGTCTTCTAGAAGACTTGGAGTTCAGTTTTTCTTTGAGAAAAGAACAAAGAACGACACTGAAGTCATTCTTAAAAAAGGAAGAGGTGTTCGGAGTGTTGCCGACCGGATACGGCAAAGGTGGAATCCATTGACTAGCGTTGCTCTGGTTGGTTGTAGCGCTATCCTATTGCGTGCAGAGGGAATTTGAGATGGGATTGAGCCCTGACCAATGGTGAGTTCCCAGACCCAAAATCTGGATGTGGGTCTGGCTCGCCAGGGTAGACGGTTCTTAAAAAGAGATAATCTCTCACAAGGAACTGGCCGTAGCTTCTCTCCATGAGAGGCCGACTCGTGTGTTGGCTGAGCCAACCTGAGACTAACTGAATGTAATTCCATGGATAATATCCCTGCTTTAGAATTATGAAGTGTTTATTTTTATCAGGTAAGGGATTAAAACGGTACAGGTAAATTGTGTTAACGTTGAGGAGGAGAATGGTGGTGAAGCGTGTAGCTGTAGCATATTAAAGACTGTGCTAATGTGCTGGGCTGGCATTTGGTACGGGTTTTAAAAAAAGGAGAAAACAGATGTTTGTGTTAGAGCGCTCGATCCCCCGGCACATCTTTAAGGCAACACACTGGGAGAAAAACAACAGCTTTCAAACCATTACTTTCATTTCACATCCATCCCCCCCAACCCACACACATACACACACACACACTAAAGGATTTAACACTAAGCACGGCAATGCACAGCTCTTTGCTTAAGTTTTTGAGCTTGCATGTATCACTGCGTGTGTGTGTGTGTGTGTGTGTGTGTGTGTGTGTCTAACTAACGGAGGCCCACTGATATCACTGGAGTAAGTCCATGAATCATTGAAGGGCTCTGCCGAGGGCTGCCGAGCACCCTTGCCTGCCTTCTCTCTTTCTCTTTCCCCTCATTCTCTCTCATCTTCATCTCTCCCCCTCATCACATCTCTCTGTCCATTTCCCCTCTCCTCCTTCTTCCCTGTCTGTCTCCTCTTGACATATATTATTCCATCTCTCTCTCTCTCTCTCTCTCTGTGTGTCTTCAGTTCTCCCCCTCACTCTCCTTGTTAGGGGGAGACGACCTGCTGCCAGGAGAGCAGCCCCCTCTCTGAGAGGCTGCCTCCTGTGTGTGAGAGGGAATTATTGAAAACCCCATCAACAGTGAAGGTGTTCTGAGGTGAGGTCCAGCAGGGAGGAGAGAGGCACAGTGTGGAGATGGGGGAAAGGACTGCGGAATAAGCTATAGTACACTCTAAGAAATATCTGTGTATTAACATTGGTACGACTGTATATTTCAACAGAAATTGTCCATAGAATGTCATTCGCAGTTGATTTTTTTTTTTGCATTTCGAATTGCATAATCTGCGCTCCGACCACTTTTGTCAGCCACAGAGGTTGGTTTTGGGAGATTACAGAAGTCCACGTTGTCACATTTTTCGTCTCAAGTTTTTCTTACTTTTTTCTGACCTTTTGTGACACTTTTGTAGCTTTTTTTCCCCAACCTCTTTGACGCTTTTTCCAATGTTTAAGAAGTTGACTAACTGGGCGGCTTTGTATGAGAGAAGTTGATATAGGCCTAACAAAATGTTCTGTATTCTAACTGTAGCTACACACTATATTTCCGTTCTTTATGTAATTAAAGAATTTATTTATTTATTAGAGAGTTGGTGCAGAGTTGGTTCATAATTCTGTGTGGAGTCGTTGCTGTGAGTGACACCTACATCAACCACAGTCATGTAATCCATCGTTCATATGAATGTATTGACTAGCGCAGCTTTATGTTTTAATTGTGCTTATTTGTCAACTAAAAAAGTATTGTGTCTGTATCAAAGCCTGATAGATCTTCTTCCTCTGTGCCACAGAGCTCCGTTGTTGTCCATCAGCGAGCCACACTGTTGCCCTGGGTGACATGTTCCTTCACTACCAGGAACACACACCGCAGTTCATTTTCACCCAATCCCACACACACACCCTCCTGCTGCCACAGATGCTCACTAGAGCACCAAATGGGGATTCATCCGCCGCTAAAAAGAGTCCCCAACGAATGCGCCACAAATGCATTTCTTCCCTTTTGAGAAACGTTTGAAAAAAAAACTATATATCTGTAAAAAAAAAAAAAAAAAAGAATTAATTTACAGATTAATGTCCTCAGTAGGAACCAATCCCAAAAAATGCAATAAAGCCAGCTCTGGTCTTTAAATGCAAAGGTTTTAAAAAAAAAAAATTAACGTATCAAATACAAGTATAATTTTGGTATCAGTGCTGCAACTGAGGTATCAGCACCAATGTCAAAACATTTACAGTCAAAGGAGATCCCGACTTAGGAGGGAGAGAACAACAACAAAATAGCAAACACATGCAGATGGATGAGGAGGAGGTGAGGAAGCGCTGCGGTTGTAGGGTAAGAAGGAAAAAGAAAAAAGGCAGGACACTGTAACGAGGTCCATCTTAGCGTGTAACACGGGCCTCGTGCTAATCGCTACATCAGGCGAAAACACCCAGCCGTGATCACCTCTGCTAGGTTTAATTAACTGCTCATGACTTAACGACCCTGATAACTGCCTGCTGGGAGGCAGGTTGGGGGGCGGCGGCACACACACACAAAAAACACACACATTTGTGAAGTGATGTTTGTCCTGGGTTTGACGTGCAGCTCACAAGCATAGCTGCATATTAGATATTATGATATGCTCCCTGACGTCTATCTCTTTCCATTCCCGGACTTCTTTGTCCTTCCTTATGGGAAACATCATCGGGGGAACTTTTTCTTCAATTAGAAATGAACGGAGGGAAGGCTTGCTGTTCCCATGGGACTTCAGCGCCTTGGCGGAGGTCGATCGCAAGGCCTCCGCAAAATCACGTGGCAGGTGAGAGCGCCAGCTGGGACGCCTAAGGAGCCGACCCAGCCTCTTGTTGTTCGCTCCTCCAGAAGCCGAGCTTTCCTCACTGCTTCTCTGAGCTTTTTTTCCTGCCCTGTCAGCGTATTACGGCGCTCACTTTCGGTTCCACACAGCAGGGGGGTAACGTAGGATGCTTCACAACCACCGCTGTTCAGGAGCTGCGTGGCCGACTTGTGAGATCCAATCGTGTCCGCGCCGTTCGCACACATAGCTACGAAACGTATTTA